>NC_088650.1:11940395-11997895 GCF_964019385.1 Sycon ciliatum | reverse complement strand
GAGTCAGTCAATTGTCAAGTCAGTTCGTAGAGAGTACGAGCTCCGAAGTTCAGAGCACCCATCATCTGATCATACACTGTTATTTCTGGGTTTTTTTTGCCACTACACACCTGTGTGAAAACATTCAAGTTCAATACCATCACTCGCCCTCACGCCAACCCTTCACTGCACACATAACGAAAGAAGAACTGTGTGTTACCATGTGTTTCTTTACTGTTGTGTTCATCATACAGACGGAGCTGACTAAGCACACGACTTCAGTTTTCAACCGGACATACTACGACAACCATGAAGTGTGCATGACAAGTAAGAAGTGGCTGCATGTATTAATTGCTTTTGCTCATTTCGTTCTGCGTGTGAGAACACCATTAGGAGAAACATAAAATGGGAGGTATGCATCTAAAATGGCCGTCAACTTTTTGCGGGGCAAGTTGCCCAGGCCCGGCGGAATGAGTTTTTGATTGGTCCGGCCATACCCAGGGCTGTCATACTTTATGTGTAGTAGTAGTACTAGAATTTAAAGGGGAAGTTAAGGCAAAAATTAAAATTTCACCAGTTGTAGTCTTCGGGGTGCTGAGTCGAATGGTCGTGGTCCGAGGAAGCTGAGACGCTCCCTTCCTACTTGAATCCCAATCGAACTCGCGCACTTCCACCGAAACTGGGTGACTGCGCCCTACGAGATGGGGATTTGTATGCAAAATGTCACTAAAAGCGCCATTTCGTTCTTATAAAAGCACGGATGACCGCGATTGGCCCATATGTTGTAGTCTTTTGGACGCTGAGTCGACTGGTTTTGGTCCGAAAAGGCTGCGATGCAGCGTTCCGCCTTTATTCCCAATCGAACATGGTTGAACAAGCGGTCACGTGCTCCTGCGTACGCCAGTCACTTGGTCACCGTGCCTGCAGGGTACAACTTACTAGCCTGTTTGACCTTTTTTGGGTGCAGTCCTGTCACTCGAGTTGAACTCGAGTTGAACCTTGGTGTGAAAGTTGTCACCTGCTGGCGTGGTGACCAGGTGATTTGGGCACCCAGGAGCACGTGACCACTTGTTCAACCATGTTCGATTGGGAATAAAGGGGGAACGCTGCATCGCAGCCTTTTCGGACCAAAACCAGTCGACTCAGCGTCCAAAAGACTACAACATATGGGCCAATCGCGGTCATCCGTGCTTTTATAAGAACGAAATGGCGCTTTTAGTGACATTTTGCATACAAATCCCCATCTCGTAGGGCGCAGTCACCCAGTTTCGGTGGAAGTGCGCGAGTTCGATTGGGATTCAAGTAGGAAGGGAGCGTCTCAGCTTCCTCGGACCACGACCATTCGACTCAGCACCCCGAAGACTACAACTGGTGAAATTTTAATTTTTGCCTTAACTTCCCCTTTAATATTTTACTAGGGAACTCCCAACAGGCGTTGCCTTTTCACTGAGAACCCTAGCAATGACTTGGTGCTTGTGACAAATGCAGAAAATGTGATGGTGGCTACACATAACAAACCAGCATTTAACACAAGTCGGTGGGCTAAAAGTTGCTCCGGGCATGGCCTGACCAACCGGACCGGTTCCACCGGGCCTGTTGCCCCATACTTGGCAGGTACAACCCGTTATAGTACATTTACGAGTATGACCTCACAAAGTTCATGACCTTTTTATGCAGAGCTGGTATCAAGGTGTGTACGGTTGTAGTGGACTTGCCCCGCAAAACCTAACACCGGGACCTGCATGCATACATCCCATTGCAGAGATATGCGGCGTTAAAGCAGATGGGTTGAAGCATGTACGAACAGATTGTGACTGAGACGCTATCATTTACAGTACAACTCCAATCCGGGCAGGTTGGGACCGAGCACATACTTACTGCATACAAGTAAACATTTCTTTATGCCAATCAATAGTTTTTTGGGGGGTCGTTGAAAAGCCATTTTTATGACTCTTGATAGGTCAAAAAGGTGCCATGTGGATGGAAGTACCCGGATTAGGGACATCCGGATAAGGGGAGTTTACTGTATGCCGTATCTATAGCTAGTACCTTCGGCACGCTGCTCTAGGACACACCTAACTTTCAATTTATATCCTTCAATCGGTGCCAGGTTTGATATTGCGCTGCATTGTGTCCATGTTGATGTCGTACAGGCACTATTTGGTCCAATCTGAGCGGCACGGCCTGCCCTGAATGCTACAACCACACAAAGAGTGACTGGGATGTGGCGTACGCACACGATAGTGACGACTGGAGAGAGAGAATTGCTGACGTAAGTGCAGATTTGGAGATGGCTACCACGTTGAGAATGTTACAGGGCATGCATCACACAAACTCCGGGTTGCGTGAGTGGAACTCCCTGTCAGCAAAAAGTCACCTTCTACAGTCCAGTCTTGTGCAAGGTGAACGCTCAACGCCTGTAGTCAGATCTGAAGTTGTTTCTGCTGTGCTCGCTGATTTCACTACGCTCCAATGATGGTTCTTGTTTCTGGACAGCAGATATAATTTATGTCTGCGATAGGTCACATTCACTTAACAATCTAGAGTCTATACAGTAAGCACCCCACCACCATACCATTTCCGTGGCCGTGTTGTGGAGCGGCTTTTGATGAGATGGTGGCTCAATAGTTACGGCTCTGTCAGGATAGTGGAATGGAATGATACTCACAGCACAAGTACACTTGTGCATGCAAACTGCTGAGTTCTAAGGCAGCATAGTGTTGTGTCTCATTCAACAACTCAGTTCCTGGAGGATCAGAATATTCGACGGGGTGGTTGCCCCAAGGGACAGTACAACGAGATGGCCACTCTCTTCTATGTTGTAAGTCAAAGCAGCACAGATGATTTTCTTTGTTGCAAAACATTCTAATAAGTGGTGCTGATTGAATTTCAATTGTTCTGCATATTTTTTCTAGATTTTCAACACTTCCACCCACCTGGCAAATACTGTATTATATGATCAAAAACATTGTTGCTCAGAGCGTATCCACATGCACCCATGTTTGGATATGCGTGTACATAACACTTCTTGAATCATTCAACGTGCTACTTGATCCTTGTGCATAGTGGCAGTCCTATGCATGCGGAAAACTCAGTTTGAGCCCAATGGGAACGGAGTGCTCTTTGCCATATTCAGGCGCTGGCCTATGGAACTGTATGCCTTCTGAAATCCGTTTGTGTTCATGCCTTTCTCCTTTGTTCTATATTCCGAAAGGCCCACGGGGGGGGGGGGGGGGGGTGCCCTCGTGAGAAGGCCCAGAGCTTGGGGGGATTTCCCTGAGGTTGTGGGGATTTCCCTGAGCTTGTGGGTATTACCCTGTTGAAATCAGATCAAGCGATGCTAGCGACATGCACTAATGTAAAATGTTGCTGTTTGCTCTGCATCTTACAATCATAGAGTGGCCATAATGGTGTGGGAAACCTCTTCAAACAGGGAGCCTATGACTACTTACATGCAGGTCAGTACACATTTACATCAGCATATCATTCTAAGTCATTCTAAGTTCTCATCCATTTGTCGACTTCCTTTGCTCCATATTTTACCCTGAGCGTTTTTTGCACCATCCTGCTGGTTAGTCATCTCAAGGTTTACAAAATCAGATAGGAACCTGAGAGTACCGGTAACCTTTCAACATGAACATCTGTAACTCGCTCCACGTCTCCTCTCGGTGCAAAGACCATGCATTGACGCAGTCTTTCGCCGAATCTTGGCCTAATCCACTGGCACAGCTGACAAGTCACTGCTACTAATATTGTTTGTCCTCACCCTTTTGCATGGTGGTGCATCTGATTGAAAATTGAAGGACAGAACAACTTTCGTGGGTCACGTTCCAGGCACCCAAAGCCCTATAGACTCTATAGAGTCTATAGACTCATGGACTCTACAGACTCTATAGACCCTATAGGCCCTATAGACTCTATAGACCCTATAGGCCCTATAGACTCTGTAGACCCTATAGGCCCTATAGACTCTATAGACCCTATAGGCCCTATAGACTCTATAGACCCTATAGACCCTATAGGCCCTATAGACCCTATAGACTCGATATACTCTATAGACTCTATACAGTCTTTGCCTCCTATGCTGCCTACGTCAATCTGTGTGTTTTCTTGAAACAAATCCATAAACATCCACACTGGTCCACACTGGTTGTTTCGAATTGCGTGCATGGCCCAAAATGACCCAACTCTCACAAGATCAAAGGAGCGCACAAATATTCAACATAGACAAAAACTTCTTCTTGTTCCCAAAAAAACCCAACACAAGAGCTACCCTGTCCTACCAAAAATCACAGCCAAAATGTAAATCAGCTGTTACGCATGCGCTGCCTACAACGGCGGGAAACTGAAAAGAGCAGGCTAGGCACGAACAGGCACGTGCATGATATTACCATCATCAATAAAACCGCACAGCACAGGGGTAGCTACACTTGAGATGAGAACAGGCCAAACATCATGAATGAGAAGCGGGAGTCACTCGGCCACACAGACCAATGAAACACAACAGATAGTCTATACACAACATTCCTCCCCCTTGAGCAAACATGCAAATAGCAGGGAGCGAAAACTACATACACCCAGAAGAGCAAAAAAAAAAAAAAACAACGAAAAACAAAAGGCAAAAACAAGTATATGCCACACCAGCATCTTGCCAGGAAAAACAAAAGAGCATAATGTGTACTTCCTCCGATAGAACTAGCTCATCAGGACCGAAACTATTGAAGACCTTTGCAACCCACTCGTGCTGTAACACGCATAACATGATTCCTATCACCCATAGCTCTAACAGTACCACACAGCATGAAATATGGCTAGCAGATATTTTATTTCATTATCACTGATCAGCCAACGTCTTCGGTATTAGAATCAGTTACTCAGTACTTAGCTCGGGGCGATGAGTTTCACTTCACAGGTCACGCATCTTCACGACCGACTCCAAGCTGTTAACTCGGTCACTCGACGGCTCCACTTCCAGAGGCACAAGGTAGCGAACATGCCGACGGTAGACTTTTCCCCGGATGTTGACATCCACCACACGTGTCGCTCCGTCCTTGCCTGGGTAGACGGCTTCCACTCTTCCCAATGGCCACTTTGCTCGTGGAAGATGGTCGTCGAGGCATAGCAGAACATCTCCAACCTGAGCTGACCTCTGAGCACGTTGCCACTTGGTAGTCAGGTTCAACCGTGAGACAACCTCTCTCTTCCAGCGCCTCCAAACTACCTTCAGTAAATGCTGGATGATGTCGAAACGCCGATGAGGATGAGCTCGCTCAGCCAACTCTGCCTGTTCCTCCAGTGGACTCGTGACTCGAGCGTGTCCCACCAGAAAATGGTGAGGCGTCAATGGCTGAGGGTCGTGGTGGAAGAACTGAAGATGAAAATGCAGTAACAGGCTTGGCGTGAGGACGTTGCTGTACAGAAGGCATTGCTCTCGCTCTGAATGCTCCACCACCCTGCCCTTGAGTTTGACTGGGTGCTCCACTCACAACTCTGTTCACTGCGACTCCAGGTGTACCAGTACCACTACCTGCACTAGCACCGTAGGCAGCACTAGACACTTGAGTAGCGGAGTGTTGATGATGTTGAGGCTGTCCCACAAGCACACTACTCTGAGTAACACTAGCAGTTGTGAATGTAGCTGCATGCACAGCGTGACCTGGAGGTTGCAACGAGGATCGAGTTCCAGAGCTAGTATCAGCGCTGCTGCCCCTGCCTTGCATTCCTGGACTGCCTCTAAGTGCTAGTGCACCTCTGGCCCTAAGCCTGCTATCAGGGTAATCACCCACTGTCCCATCATCTTGAGCAGCTCCATGAATGGCATGATCCCTTTGATCAGCAGCAGCGGCAGCAGGCGTTTGCCAGGGAACAGCAGTGCTGCATCCGTCAGTGACGCCACTGTGATACATACCAGTACTATACATAGTCACTACTGATGCATCATCATCACTACAAGCTCTCAGGCTGGAACTGACACCAGGGTCTCCAGAAAACTCCGTTCCTCCGTCATCAGCACTACGTGGCGCGCTGTGGGCAAAATCTTCGCCCTCTAGCTCTTCCTCTAGAGGCTGCGCTGACAAGTCACCATCGCCACTGGGCTGACTGGCTGACTCCAAAACTCCTGACTCAAGGAGCGAACTAACTTCTGCCAGCGGAGAACAATCCTCGTTCAACTTCTCAAACCACTTTTCCAACTTCTCCAATCCTTCAAAATCTGCATCGTCTCGCAATTGATTCCTGTGGTCCTCGACCACTTCTTCGATTTGTTTTACTATTCCTTCGGCGTCAGCCAGGTACTTTTTGAGGTACCTCGCACTCGGCGACGACTTCCCATACTCCGTGTTCAATACCTTCAGCAGGTTGGTCAGTCTTCTCCGCAGGGAGGCACGAAACTTTACATAGTCGTAAGTCACACTTTGGGCTGGAGGTGCCTGCGAGCTGGTCTCCGGAGCGTCAGCTTCGGTGTCCTGCCCATGCTCGCCAGACAGCTCTCCACTCCCCGCGACAGTAGTGGTTTCTTCGTCGTCCATGTCTTCAAAATGCACGCATCCCGTCGGAGGTGCCAGTAATGTTTCGAATTGCGTGCAAGGCCCAAAATGACCCAACTCTCACAAGATCAAAGGAGCGCACAAATATTCAACATAGACAAAAACTTCTTCTTGTTCCCAAAAAAACCCAACACAAGAGCTACCCTGTCCTACCAAAAATCACAGCCAAAATGTAAATCAGCTGTTACGCATGCGCTGCCTACAACGGCGGGAAACTGAAAAGAGCAGGCTAGGCACGAACAGGCACGTGCATGATATTACCATCATCAATAAAACCGCACAGCACAGGGGTAGCTACACTTGAGATGAGAACAGGCCAAACATCATGAATGAGAAGCGGGAGTCACTCGGCCACACAGACCAATGAAACACAACAGATAGTCTATACACAACACTGGTTTCCCTTGTGCCGTGTCTCTTACAGGCACGATAATTGGCTTCGGAGTGCTCTACTTCATCCTGGCCGGTATAACCGCTGGCATGAGCATTGCGTCTGGTCTCGTTGTGCCAATGCTGACCATAGGTAAGCAGCGGGGATAAGCACTGTGCCGGCGGGGGGGGGGGGGGGGGGGGGAGGCTGGTTAGTGATTACACAGTGTGCATAGAATGCACGGTGAACGACTGCTATGTGTATGTGTATGAGTATGGGCATGGGTGGAATAGATGCATCGTTACACACATTTGGTGAGCACTTCAAGTGATGTTTGCAGCAAAGAGATCATGCTTTGGGTGTCTGAGTTGAGGGATCCTTATGTAACACTAGTCTTGTGATTACCTTCTCTTTAGGTGGATACAGGCCAGCAAGAACCCCACTAGCACTAGTACTGTAGCAATTGTGCAATTATAAAAGTGGCTCTGTACCTATTGATCCGTGTTTGCTGTGTGTATGTATGTGGATATGAAACCCGGAAGCTGGTGCGAACAAACACCGTCGTTTTGACTATCCCGATGTGTTTTTAAAACTGCATTGCTGAAGTTTTCTAACGTTAGCTGTGTCAATCTCCTGCTTGTTTGTGCACTGCAGGTGGATGTCTGGGCCGAGTGTGGGGAATATTCATCAATGGTGAGCCTCGTGAAATATACCTGCAGATATAAAAGCGGACTATAGAATTGAGACTATAGAATTGTCTGATCTATCCTCCCCCACCGTTAAGGAGCCGCATCTGACGCCTGATCATGGGGTGGTGGCGTCCCACGGAAGCGGAAAGGTGGTTCTTTACCAGGGAGTTGTACGACTCCTTGTTCTTGACCTGCCCGGTACGCGAACCCGTCGAATTCTTTTTCATAGAATTGTCGCACTCACCTTCAAGCTGAGATCTGTCCTGATAACTTGTGGCTTGTCATAGGCGCTTTACCACTGTAGTCAATACCTAAAGGGTTTGTTGCCCTGAACATCACTCGGTAAATTTTGAAGCCACACCTGGTGACCATGCCTGTGGGATACACCCAGCTGAGCCCGATGAATCCATTGCGCAATGACGTAGCTTACACCAGCAGCAGCCTACAAGGCCGCCTGGACATGGCTTTGTGGAGCGTTGACCAGTGCCTTCTTAACCTCAGCAAACTTTCATGCATTACGCATGCTAGTGTGGTTGGCTAACACCCACTGTCTCCAAATTGGCCACTTTTTTTTAATTATTTATTTATGGATTCCCCAAAGGCCGAGGCCTAAGTGGAGGGGGTCTCCGCTCATAGCTTACTGGGAATATATCTGCAAAAAGGTTAGTTACTCCACTGCACCTGGAGATGTTGCAAAAAAGAAATAAGAAATATCTAGGAAAATGTAGGCACAAGTTATGCGATTGAGTCCACCAACTAAACCAGATTTTGAACAGGCAGACGTGCACAATCTAGCACAACTAGCATAACTTGTGCCCACATTTTCCATGTTACGAATTTTTTCCTTGGCTCACCATCTGAGTTCTTTAATATAATTATCTAGATTTGGCGATGAAAAAAAAGTGGGTTGACTATGGTCGCGATGTTTCTTTGGTCATCTTCAGAATACGTCAAGGAACGCAACGGTGAGCATGGTGCTGACCCGGGTACCTGGGCAATGCTCGGCGCCGCGGCCTTCTGGAGTGGCAGCGGTCGTGTGACCGTCACCATCGCTGTTATCATGCTGGAAATCACCGGGTGAGTGTGTATATTCACTGGTTTGAGGGAAAGATGCAAACGGGAAACGTCTGAAGAAAACATTGACTGTCACCACCAGGACTCGAACCAGGGACTCTCGCTTGTAGCCAGCGATGCTCTAACCTCTGAGCTACAGTGTAGCCGTCATCCCAACAGAGACCGTTCAACGTTCTCTTCAGATTTCGTAACCCACACTTCCTGTAAGTCCACACAGGCCGGTGGGACGCAGCCCTCACTGTAACCCACACACTTCGCGTACAACTGAACTAGCACGCGGGGAGCCCCAAGTCATGGAATATTCACTGGTTTGAGGGAAAGACGCAAACAGGACTGTGTATACTGGACAACTTGTTGATGTAACCTTCATTTCATCCGTCCATTCATAAATATAGTAGAAGTAGGTTCTTGTTTCCACACAATACTTTCAGCCACCAGCACGAACAGTTCATTTGTGAACTGTTCGTGCTGGTGTCTGCAAGCATCGTGTATCCTGGACCCTGAAAATTACTCCCATTTCAGGAGTTGGGGGTTCTCAAAATGTTAGGTATATGGGCAAAAGATCAAGTTAGGCGAAAATAATTTGCTCTCTCTCTCTATTTCTCCCTCCCTCCCTCTATCTCTCTCACTCTATCTCTTTCCCTGTCTCTCTCTATCTCTATCTCTATCACCCTCTCTCTCTCTCTCTCTCTCTCTCTCTCTCTCTCTCTCTCTCTCTCTCTCTCTCTCTCTTTCTCTCTCTTTCTCTCTCTCTCTCTCTCTCTCTCTCTCTCTCTCTCTCTCTCTCTCTCTCTCTCTCTCTCTCTCTCTCTCTCTCTCTCTCTCTATCCCTCAAAATGTTAGGTATATGGGCAAAAGATCAAGTTAGGCGAACAGAATTTGCTCTCTCTCTCTATTTCTGCCTCCCTCTATCTCTCTCTCTATCTCTCTCCCTGTCACTCTCTCTATCTCTATCTCTCTCTCTCTCTCTCTCTCTCTCTCTCTCTCTCTCTCTCTCTCTCTCTCTCTCTCTCTCTATCTATCTATCTATCTATCTATCTCTCTCTCCCTCTTCCTCGCTCTATCTCTCTCTCCGTTTGTCTCTCTTTCTCCCCTCTCTCTTGTTTTCTCTCTCTAATTTTTTCACTTTCTCCGGCTCTCTCTCTTTGTTTGTAGCAAATTCCGTTTCCTGCCGGCAATCATGGTCACAGTTATTTTCGCCAAGTGGATCGGTGATTGGCTGACTCATGGCTTGTATCATGAGCTGCTTCACGTCAAGCACATTCCATTCCTGTCCGATGCCGTGCCAAAGAGAATGTGGTTCAGAGTCTTTGGTGAGTAGGGCAATTGACCTTATCGGCGATAAGCTTGATGGGTGTTTGTGTGTGTTACATAGTCCTGCGGGCAGTACAATCAACTTTGCGTATAAGGACACTCGGCGGGGCATCAGAAAAAGTGTCCTTATTTGTGAAGTGTCCTTATACCCGAAGTCTCATTAAATGTATTACAGTTAGATGGGACTTTGCTCTGGGAATGGAAATTCTGTCGTTAATCGCAAATTGTCGTTATGTCCGCAGTCGTTATTAGCGAAGTTGACTGTACTTTGCTCCCATTTACAGGTAAAATCGCAATGAGCATCATCATACCTAGTGTGTGGCTCGTGATGTCTGATAAATGTTCTCAGAGCACAATGCTTGTAACGATCACTGGATTTGAATTACAGGAATTGCATGTGCTCAAATCCACAGCTTTAGGAGCTGCATCTGTGCCTTAGATATTTACAGGGTGATGGCGTTCCTACGGATGCTCAACACTCAGTCAACCTGAGTCTCAAGAGAACTGTGAAAACAATTTAATTTACCAAACCTCTCCACCCTTTTGTTCTTGTAGCCAAGGACATCATGGTGAGAGACATGATCACGTTCCGGCCTGTCGAGGACGTGTCTCGCATCCGCCAGGTGCTGGAGGACAAGGCTCACAATCACAACGGATTCCCAGTTACTAGCGAGTCCGACGGAGAGGACGCCCTACTGGTAAGTCATTACTGTAGCATTATACAGTAAAAAAAACTAATCCGGGCAGGTCGGGACCCGGCACTGCCCAGATCTGGGCAGGTCGGGACCAGGCACTGTCCGTAACTCAGAACATTATTATACTTAACTGCATGCAAGTAAAAAAAATGTTTATGCAAGTCAATAGTTTTCGGGCCGTTTTTCCGTGGAAAGTCATTTTTGTGACTGTAGATGGGTCTGAAAGGTGCCCGTGAGGCGGATGTGCCTGGATTAGGGCGTCCGGATTAGGGGATTTTTAGTGTGTATTGACAAACGTTTGCGGGACCCACCGATGTAAAGTGCGAGCCATTTCATGAAGGATACCGGTACAGGTACTATCGAGCTCAACATTATTGAAGCAAGCGGTTTCTAGGACCATTTGCAACTATGGTCAATATCTGCTACTGTCAGTCAACAAAATAATATATTTATTTTTGGCTATTTTTGGCCTGGTCATGTTTGGCCGAAAAATGTGTTGCGGCCAAAATTTTGCTTTTGCAAGGTTCAGTGTGACAGTGTATACAGGCGGCAGCAGTACAGGCTGAAAATTTGATGCGGTTGAAATGGGTTTTAGCCCTGGGAGGTCGAATTTTGAATGGACCGAACATTTGCAGACTTACAATATGCACCAGCTTTACCATTGCACCCCTCTGTACACACGATTAGGATGTAAGGGTTCACAGTAAATGTTGGGAGCTCCCTAGTGACCTAATACAACCTGATACTATTTATTTTGCTCGCTCAATGACGTGCTATTTCTGTGCGGCTATTCTCGATTAATCTTCGCATGGTCCACCCAAGTTTGATCACTCCGCTTAACCAATTTCCTGCGGAAATACCTTTAAACTTGGTCCTTTAAATACCAACGATTGTGTGCTACATCCCGTCCGCTCTATGATTTTGTGCACGGAGGATTGGTGAGCAGAAACGTTTTGCGTCACAAAAAATGTCGCGGACCAACATTTTTCCTTCAGAAGCTTAAGATTTGGGCATCGCTCCAATGTTCTTGCCAGTTGATTTGGTACGACACGGCTGTCACCTGCAAGAGAGGTTTCAACACAATGTGTTGAAACCTCTCTGCATATATCAAGCATAGTGCAGAGCAATGTCATTGTTCTGCACTATGCTTGATATGTGCAGCAGAATGTCTGTGTGCAGTGCTCTGAAGTACATGTACAGTGCTGCTCTCCTGAAATGTGATCAAGCCAGTGAATGCCACACCGGGTGCTGTGCAGCCCTAGACCTGCAAACACTGATTTCATTGAGCAGCACTTTACTTGTATTTTGCCCAATGCGTGTATTTTGTGTTGTCGGCTATTCCTCTGCAGCTTGGTGTTATCTTGCGCACTCAACTGGAAGAGCTTGTTTCCGGCACGTCTAGTTTGCAGGTTAGTATGTTGAGACTGGAGTCCTTGTCTAGAGTCTCAATTTTGTTGAATATTTCATAATTGTAAGGAGCCTTGCCACGAGAAAACGGGGCAAGTGCACTTCCTGGCGAAATGAGATGTTGCATGGAGAAGATATCCAAAAATCTCTGGAATCACATTCACAAAACGGAGCAAACCTTATTCAATCTTCATGGATTTGTGGTGACTTTTGTGCCTGTGTGCACATGCATGTGTGTCTAAGTGTGTGTGTGTGTGTGTGTGTGTGTGTGTGTGTGTGTGTGTGTGTGTGTGTGTGTGTGTGTGTGTGTGTGTGCATGTGTGCGCATGTGTGTCTAAGTGTGTGTGTCTGTGTGTGGCTGTGTGTGCGTGTGTCTGTGTGTGTCTGTGTCTGTGTGTGTCCCGGTGTGCGGGCATGCAAGCATGCGTGCTGACGTGCGAGCGTGTGCGAATTCTTGCTCTGTGTGTAGTGTGGGTATATTCTGTGTGTACGTGTCTATGTCTGTCTGTGTGTACATTTCAACTTTGGGCCTAATCTCCACTAACCTCAGCTTGAAGATGACCATCTTGTTTTTTGTTTTTTTTCCTTTTCCAGGTGGACATTGGTCGGGTCATGAACGAAACTCCGTCGACAGTTATCACTGACACCACCTTTCCCAAGACATTCCAGTGAGTGTGTTTCTCCTAGGAATCTCCCATTTCTACTTACACATAAGTTCTCTCACGTTGTGAGTGATGAATACCACACGAATAAAGCAGTTCCCCTGGATGAGGTTTCTCTCCAACAGGTGTGTACCCACTCTCAACTACAATCCAGAATGTTATGACAATAGTCGTACTCTCCTGACAAGCAGCGGGATATGATCGTGGAGATAACAATCGTTGTTCCTCTGTCTTTCATAGGATTGCATTGAAACGCAGCAGCCAGAACTTTATGCGCTGTCAGGACAGTTGTGACTCCACCTGTCTACATTGAATGAACTTAAATTCGGCACTGATGCAGGGCCATAGGCAGCTTCCGCGGAGCGGTGCGACCGAAGGGCCATCTTTACGGGGGGGTGGGGTCCTCCCCCAGAAAATTTTGGAATTTAGATGGCAAATCCTGCACTCTGGGCGACTCCCTGTACAAAATCATACATCGAGACTGTTTCTCCCCGGTTTTGGACGTTCCACGTTGACCGACTTTTTGAGAAGTTGGTACGGCCATGGCCGTACCGGCCGTACCAGTGGCGCCGGCCCTGTGATGGACATCTCACAACGAGTCAAGTATTCACTTTCAGGTCCGCAAGCAGTTTTGGATTGGTCCAGTAGTATTGTGGCCTTTCATACAGTTTGTGTATCGATATGGTGGATACACATGCCCTCCTCAGCAGTAAACATGTCTTGGTGCCCAAAGGTTGGTCGGGAGATAACCAGACCAACCGGACCGGTTCCGGCAGCCCTGCCCTTTCTTAACTGGTATCCTCTCTGGCTTTGGACTGTGTTCCTTTTGCCCTCTTCAGTCTGTTCCGTGCCATGGGTGTACGTCATCTGATGGTGGTGGATCGTAACTATCACCTGCATGGTCTCATCACACGGTGGGTTGAGCAAAAGAACTATTGTAGTGTACAGTCAACTTTGCGTATAACGACACTCAAAGCGGGGCATCAGAACAGTGTCGTTATTCGGGAAGTGTCCTTATACCCGAAGTATCATTATAATTATGTATTACAGTTAGATGGGACTTTGCTCTGGGCATGGAAATTCTGTCGTTATTCGCGAATTGTCGTTATACCCGCAGTCGTTATACCCGCAGTCGTTATACCCGCAGTCGTTATACCCGCAGTCGTTATACCCGCAGTCGTTATACCCACAGTCGTTATTAGCCAAGTTGACTGTACTAGATATACTAGGATGTGGTCAGTGAAAATGTGGACTCCTTGTATTGTGCTGCTCACAAATGCCCTGCATCCAAGGCTGTGCTCCACTCGAGTAGAGGCCCGTGAGATATTGGCCATTGCCGTATTGTGTGTGCACACGTGTGTGTGTGTGTGTGTGTGTGTGTGCGTGCGTGCGTGCGTGCGTGCGTGCGTGCGTGCGTGCGTGCGTGCGTGCGTGTGTGTGTGTGTGTGTGTGTGTGTGTGTGTGTGTGTGTGTACGAGCTCGTATCTATATCGTCCTGTACCAGGGGTAGCATTGTGCCCACTGCTTCTCAGTTGTTTTTAGTCACTTTGGTGCTGACATTGCATGCTACACATCTGTGTCAGTATTTCCGAAACACTTCCTGGGTGGTTTTCAGTTTGTGGTGTGCTCCATAAATAAATTCTTCATATTATGTTATCGCAATAAACAAAGCCAATCCACACCCAACAAGCACCGATTCGTTTGGCTGAAACAATTTCTCCAAAATTTACCTACGACTACCTAGGATACATCAGCCAAGAAAATAAACCAGCTTCCTTTAGCAGAAAATAGAGCTACAACCAGTACGGCAGCAGATGGGAGCAGCAAATTATTGTGCTAAGAATGTACAGTGAAACCTGTGTAAGACGACCGCTCAAGGGACCTTCAAAGTGTGGTCTTTGTTACCAGGTGGTCTCCGTATCCAGGGTCGTTTGACTGGAAATAGCATCCCTTGATTCTGGTTGCGGTGGTCTTGTAGGACAGGTGGTGGCCTGGACAGGTTTCACTGTACTTGTTTCAATATCACCTAGTGTTCTTAGAAATCCAGTATTGATGACACTACAGACTATGAGCTGTAAGAAAATACCTTCCCTGTTCATGGATGCAACTTTGTGCATGTATGTAGCGTTATGCGTGCGTGTGTGTGTGTGTGTGTGTGTGTGTGTGTGTGTGTGTGTGTGTGTGTGTGTGTGTGTGTGTGTGTGTGCGTGCGTGTGTGTGCAGCCAGTGCATGCCGGAGTATGTGGTGTGATATGTGTGCGTGAAAAAATGAAAAAAGACCAAAAAGTAGGGATTCACTGGCCAGAAAAAGCCACTTCATAGCTGTGTGGTGTAGACCAGGTTGAATAGTGGCGGTCAATTCTTCAGCCTTGCAAGCTGTTGAGTGGTGCAATCCCAGCACAAGCTGCTATGGCTTCTGCTGTAGCATCGCTATCATCGCCTCCGGCGATGGGCGTCAAATGGTCCAAATGGTGTGTGTGTGTGTGTGTGTGTGTGTGTGTGTGTGTGTGTGTGTGTGTGTGTGTGTGTGTGTGTGTGTGTGTGTGTGTGTGTGTGTGTGTGTGTGTGTGTGTGTGTGTGTGTGTGTGTGTGTGTGTGTGTGTGTGTGTGTGTGTGTGTGTGTGTGTGTGTGTGTGTGTGTGTGCATATGTGTGCATGCGTGTGGGTATGTGTTTGTGTCTGTCTGTTTGCCTGTCTGTGTCGTTGTCTGTGTGGGAACTCTAATCCCTGTGTGTCTCATTGCCCTTGCTGCACACAGGAAGGACGTTGAGCACGCGCTGCACCACAGCAAGGACAAGAAGAACAAGCACGAACACGACGGTGGAGCCGGCAAATTCCACGAGAGTCCAGACGTTGAGGCAAGTCTGGCCTACGCTGGAGATAGCAATGGCGGGGAGAAGTCAACTCAACTCAGCTCACCCTTGTTGGAGGGTGAAAATTGATTTGGTGATTCTGTCTATAAATAGGTCTGCAGCCGGGTTTGCTAGAATTACTTTGTGAAGTGTAAACACCCTCTTTAAATTTGTCAAGCCTAGTTTAGATAACACATGCTCCCCATTTACCTTTTTTTATCAAATTTTGGTGCAAAAATGATGTTGTAATGGCAGTTGCCAAATGTCCTGTTCATGAACACAGAAAGCCAAATGATTACCACAAGCCATATTCCAGCAGTGTCCTATATTTGCCAAGCTTCACTTACATGCACATGCAGCATGTTATTCTGTCCTCATCAGGCGATATCTGCCTCACATCATCAGGCGATATCTGCCTCACATCATCAGCTGGAGACCTGCTTGCTGGCAGAAAAGATTCCTCTTAGATTCTATGGAGAACTTATATTATTGAAAGGCGCATTATAATGCCGATAATAGTATTTAGCCACATTCGAATTTTACTAAAATGTTTCTAAGTTCAAGAATTTTGCCTGATTTTTGAGGCATACAATTTGGCCCACCGTTTGAAATGGGGCTGGCTAGTTGCTAAACTGCATCAGTGGCCTGACAGCTGGCTGCTGGTGGGCGTGGTGGTGTGTGTGTGTATGTGTGTGTGTGTGGGGGGGGGGGGGGGGTATAAATTTTGTTTCTATTTCACTTGTCTGTCCCTGCGGGAATTTGCGGAAAAAACTCTCGAAAACTTGCGCAAGAAATTGCGGCAGAAAACAACAAAAAATGCGACGAAAAGTGCGGAATGATGCAGAACTTGCCAGGAATTCGCGGAATTATTTGCAGAAAATTGCGGATTTGGGCCAAATCACGAAATTTGTTGCATCGTATATCTACTCCGGAGTAGTACTAGTCATACTGTGCAAATAACCTACAGGATCATGGAAAGCACTGTGTGAAAAGTGCATGAAACATGTGAGATATAGTGCAGAAAACAACAAAAAACGCGGGAAATCACGGATTTTGCTGAAAATCGCGGGTTTGGGCCAAAATCGCGAAATTTGTTGCATCCGTGGAATCGCGAATTCCTGGAGGGACAGACTTGTATTGAAAAATCGAATTGCAGCAGTGATATGCAATAAAATTAATGAATTATGCAACCATCAATTCATCAGTAACACATGAAAAGGGAGAACCAAGGAAAAATAAGCTCGGTAGCAGCACTTCGTTCGCCAGGTGGGTAAAAATAACGTAATGCAAAGGATCATGCTGCTGAACTGACAGGACCCAACCTACGGCGGTTTAGGTTCAGGTTAGTACTGGTTGATTTGGAACGATGAGAACATTCTGATAATAGCCGACCTTGCTCGACAATGACGGACAGCTGAACAAAGAGCTTCTTTCATATTTTTGCATTTTCCGAAGATGTGACCACACTCAGCTTCATTTGTGGAAGTGGCAGGTGAAGCTACCAACCTGGCAACATATCTCCAAGCTTGTCTTTACTAGGTTGCCTTCATCAGTCTCGGCAGAAATGTACTTGTATGGAAATATATTATCGTAAAAAAAGAGAAGAAACAGAACGAGTGTGTTTCTTCTCTTTTTTACATTTATTACTGGCTCAGTATCCGAGTTTAAATAATTATATTATCAGTGGGTATAACATACAAGAGAAGAAGACGAATGAGCAGAATTATGCGAGCAGAAAGAAAAGCAGAATCGGCAGATTTTCCTAGCAGAATCCGCCGACCCCTACGAGTCGCAAGCACATGGCGGACTTCTCGCCCGATCTCGCTTGCGTCACACAGCACGGTGAAACGACATGTTCATGTTTCTCACCAATGTTTCTCACCCTTGGTTATTTAATAGTGATCCCACAAAAAAGGTGTCACTTGAGACTCAGCTAGACTGAGTTTTCCCCTGCAAAGATCTAAAGCGCACATGCAGTTCCCAAAGCGGCGGGAGGTGAGTAGATTATTACCACTAGATAACCTGATAAGCTCACCAGCCAAGCTCTGCAGTAGAGGGGTATACATTTCAGAATGGCTTCTTTGGAGCTGAGAATAATCTTACCTCACCAGGTCAAGGTGTGGGTCCTCTTCACACACTAGAGACCAGTTGATCGAGCTGTACTCCCGGTGCCGAGAGGCGGACTCACACCCCAGTGTAGCAACTTCCCTATGTCAAACCCCCAAGACGAAGTAAAGACAGTACTGGCCGAAGTTTTTTACCCTGTCCTTCTCACTTCATGGGAGCTTCATGCAGCAGAATCTCTCAACCAATATTTTTCTCTACTAGCATCTAGGAATGGGTTTGCTCCCACACTGGAGCTCGCGCTATTCCGCCGACGATTTGACACTTGACTGACTCCAGCGTGGGAGCAAAGCTGAAGTCGCAACCTCTATTTCTTACTAGTATCTACCTTATATTAACCCTTTGGAGTCCGTAACCTTGTTTTGTTGAAACATGTTATTGGTGGAGAGCATGTAACCAGTTGGAGGCCCGCGTAGAAAGGTCACTGTTTCCGAACACGGTGGTCCTCCACCTTGGTACATGCTGTCAACCAACAACATACATAGTATCTACCTCTGTCTGTATCAGTATCTCAATCTTTCTCTCTCACTTCTGATCAATTCTTCATCGTACGCTCCATACTACCATCGGTCAGTGGAGCCTGCAGCACCTCATCGCCACCAGTGCCTTTGCATTGCAGCCCTGTTCAGTTAATGTCTATCTTGTTAGTCTGTTGTGTTTGTCAGTACCTCCTTTTTCTTTTTTTTAGGGTACCATTTTTATTTTTTTCAACTACCGTATTTCCCCGTAAGTTTGTTCTCCCGAATGACTTAGTAAAAAAAAAGTAAAAGTAAATTATCGTATCCGTTCCCGAAGGGAACTCACGACGGCCGCTAACACCCGATAAACCCTAGCGGCAGATGCAGCGCCTAACGGTGGGGGTGAGTGGGCAAGTCTCACAACCACTGGCACAAGTGCCGAAAACGACCCCATTAGCTGCATCCATGTACCCCTTGTGCCTGGCCACAAGTTCCCAGTTGACTGTGGGTAGCAGCACGGCTGGAAAAACCGCTCCCAGGCAGGACTTGAACCAGGTACCTCTCGTATCTCAATCATGGTCTTTGACCAACCCACTGTGCCTGCCTGGTCTAGTACCCCCTATAAAAAATACACTTTCCACTGCCGAGGTTATCACCCCGAAAGACAGTTTCCCCCGAAAGATAGTAAGTTCGTACCCGTCCTACATGTACAGACACCGTACAGTAAGTAAAAGTAAGTAAATTATCGTGTCCGTTCCCGAAGGGAACTCACCGTACAGTACATACATCATAATTATGCACGGACACTAGAGTTGCGCAGGCTTCCCACTGCGTGTCATTTACCCCCGATAAAAAAGTACTCCCCGAAAGATAGTACACTCATGACATGTGGCTGCTAAGTTCGAAAGTTAGTACGTACTAACTCACGGGGAAATACGGTAGGGTCCCAATTTCCTTGCACGCTGCGTGTAGCGTGTGAAAAATAGCGGCCAATTTGATTCTGGGCAGCACACACACACACACACACACACACACACACATATACACACACACACACACACACACATACACACACACACACACATACACACACACACACACTTGTACTTGTTGCTCATTGCCAAAACTGGTCACGTGGGTCTCCCCGGGAGAGGGGAGAGAGACTCAAAAGGAATCTTGGAAAGATGACTCAATTGGCTATTGAACCGCCCAACGGCCGACACCCCCTGAAATCCCCAAAACTCTGGGTGGAATTGAAAATGATCCCACTTATGGGCTCACCACACCTCAGTAAGTGGGTGAGGACAAGGTGCAGAAAAAGGATTGACGGCATCAGGGTATCCACACACGGGTAACCAGGTAACGCATAATGCAAAATTCAAGCGTTAAAAAAGTAGGAGCCCCACCTCCCATCATTCTAAATCCGGAGCACGACCATACGCCTGTCACATGTCCAGTATTACGTTGACAGTGCATCGTCTGGAATGTCCTGTTGTGTCTATGGCCAGCAGTATCGAAGCCTTGGCGACCCCATGTCATTGTCATGACAGACAGCGACGGATTGTATAAATCCAGTGGTCATTGCGAGGATGGGTGACATGACAAGTAAACGTGGAGACCGGGACAATAGATTAATTAGCTCCTGGCATCAGTGCAGACAGACACTGGGCGACCAACGCAATGTCGAGCACATGGTCGTTTCACTCGCCTGCTTTACACGTGAGTGCCACATCGAAGCGTTTAGATCCAGTGATCTGAACCGGCTTCGATGTGGCGCACGGGCATACTATTCAGTGGGCCAGGAAAGTTGTACAGTTGGCGATACAGTGTATCTTGATCCAAGTATTGTATTTCACGTTCGGTGTGGGCTGTGCAGCGCTGGACCTTGCGGATTGCCAGATTTTCCACTGAGAAGTAAATCAAGGTAGTTCGGACCTAACTAATTTACTTAGGGCTTAGCAGTGTAATCATCACGTGGACGCTCAGATCGCTCTAGCGTCCTTTCTGGAAGTATACGACACAGGCTTAGTGGGGTGGACCCATTGATCAATAGAACTATTTTATAACAATTCTGAAACGCACCCCGACTGAAGCGACTACGTGCTACGTAGCTCCATGCCTTGCCATCCATAGCGCTACACCAGTACGAACCGGTCTGGAACGTCCGCCATTTGCTGGAGCTCAAGCAGGCTGAACGCACACAGTAAGATAGCGGGTGTGCAGTGGTGAGGTGGGGCGGGATGGGGGAATAAAAGTTGTACTGTACGCGTATAACAACAGTAACTATATTGCGTGCATGTGGTTCCTCCGTCTCTCTTCACCACCATTTCCCCCCATCCCCTCATCCTGGAAACTCCCTCAAAAGTATCCGTTTACTTTTGGAGAATCCGTCAAGAAAAATGTGAATGAATGAATTGAGTGAATACAGGAGATAATGTTGAGTGCGACTCACCACTCCTATCACGGGCTTTTGCAGTCCAAACGAGCCCCGGGGTGTAGGTTTATATTTTCATTCTCTTTCATCTCATCTCATCCCTCGCCAGTATAATTATCATAGGCAATAAAATTGCCTGGGTTAGGTTCACGATTACGTTCAATTCACTTACAAACCCTTGTACAACCACATTGTTTATCAGTGTTCGTGTGCATGTATATGCTCTGTCCTGTGTACGTGTATGTGACAGGTTGTTTGCAATGGCATGGAGCACGTACTTTCGTCTCTGTACCGTATTGACGGCAATAGTGCAAGTTTACGCTCAGCGGTATGACTATGCCTGTAAGTTGGGAGGCCCAAAATCCTGGAATTTCCCCAAAAGATACGACATTAGCCTGGACAGACTATACCGTGGACGCTAAGTCTGTGCAGCTAGCTCTTGGCGGATAACCCACGATATGGGGTCAGTCTTTGGGTCATCCTATTTTTTTCTACAAAATCCACATATCTCCAGACACTGGGGTGAATAATGGAGTGTGGTGGTGGGGCCCATTAAGCTCCGACGACCAGAGGTCTCGGCTTCATAGCTCCATGGACGCACCAAAGGGATATTGGGTAGGGAGGATTAAATTGAAAAAGAAAACAGAAGAAAGAAAATGGAAAGATTGTATTGCTCAGTGAGCAAAAGAATAAGTTGAGTATTGAAGTGAACGCTGTTAGACTTTTAAAGTTGCAGAGTGTTCATTATTAAATAGTAAAGAAAAAGGACCAAGCCACTACAAGTTATGCTATAATGTCCACTAACACCACCAGTTACTACTACTAAACAATCGAGCAGTGTCATTATTATAATGGCGGCAGAAAATAAGCACAATTTGACAAATTCTTATCAGGGTAAATTTAGGCACTTCACGTGGCACCAGCTTTACAGATAAATCTACTCCTATCGAAACATGTCGCACAGTACCAGTACCCAAAATGGAACTTCAGTGTAGTGGTATTAGTGCTCTAACTACCCTTGCTGGTCAGACGGATCAATGAAATTGTACTCTGCGTGCACTTTCCTTTGCGTTTTTGCTTTGGTGTTTATTTATCACTATTGATTTTACAATCTAAGTATTTCTTTTGCCCGTACAAATAGGGGTGTGCGGATAATGCTCGAAAAAGTGGTAGATTCTGATCGGAAAGCAGTGAAATTGGCAGAACCATACAAACCTTATGGCGGGCAATTCCTCGAATTCTGCTCCATTTCTTTATCCACATACCAAACATGCATGAAACTTACCAGAAAAAGTACCGAATTCTGCCAATTTTTCTGCCGGCATTATCCGCATATGCCTACGTACAAGAGGCTTTAGTAGCATCCACTTTTCTAGACTTTACAATCATAACTGTACCATTCCTTCATGCCCTCAAACCTATCAATATGTACATGTACGTCTACTTTTCACGCAGAGATGCTAAACAAATGACAAAGCAACGAATAGAGCCATATGGGGGTGCACCAATAGCGGCCGAGTTGGGCTGAAGTTTTTTTCTACAAAATCCACATAATTATCTCCAGACACTGGGGTGAATAATGGAGTGTGGTGGAGGGGTCCAGTATGGCTGAATCAAACAACGAGACTGTTCCGAACTGTATTTGGATTACAGTAAAACCTGGTGTAAGCGACCTCTCGTTTTAGCGAGCACCTGCTCTTAGCGACCGTTTTTCCATGCACGGACAGTTCTACACAGACACTGTGGGACCTGGTTCTAAAGACAACCTGGCTTTAACGACCGCTTCTCCTTGCACCGTGGGGTGGTCGTTTAAACCAGGTTTTACTGTACTTCTCTGGATGGAAAACTTTGCAATTAAGACGTCATGTACATGTATGTGCTCTTCCCATACGGTTCAGTTCACTTCAACTGCAATACCGCTTCTGGACTGTACTATATCAGCTCAAGCACATGGAGATCTACTTTGATGGCCGAGGCTGACAATATCTGTACCCAGTCAAATCGCTATACTCTGGTCAATTCGTCGGATACATCTACAGCGTGCTTCGGTAACTACCTGGCGCATATCTACTCTCAGATTGGTAATACAACAGTGTATACGTCGACAGGCAATGGAGGTGTATCCTGCTACCCGCCAGCTAGCCCTTGCCCACCAACAGCGCTGGTCATATGCAAACAAAATCTGGTGGCAGCCAGCCCTCGTAAGTAGACTATTCGGCCTTGCATCGACACTTTTGCGAAGTTTTATTTTTATTTTTACTAAAAGCCATGTGGTGCACGCAACTGGAACATAAAGGGGGAGAGAGAGAGCTGGTCATATGCAAACAAAATCAGGTGGCAGCCAGCCCTCAATACATCTACTTGTTCTATTAGTGCTCGATCTGACAACTTCACCGTAGGAACACGTTGAGATATTTTGTTCATACATATTTTATTGTTTTCCAGAGTCTACAAGCCCCAAATGCCCTGCAAACCTGACGCTAGCCAATGCGATTGTGACGTATCCGTCCGGACTGAGATTCCCATCAGTGGCGTACTACACATGTGCGCCTGGGTACAGGTTCAGCGGCTACAGGAACTATGCTGACTGCGATACGCTTGGCATGTGGCTGCTAACAGACGGGAAATTCTGCTCCTGTAAGTTCATGTACAGTCAGTATCGCCTATAGCGTTGGTGTTTGATTTTGAGCATTTTATCACTATAAGCGATATATTACTATGACCGATACTGCATGCAATGTATGCGAGTGGGGTGTCAAACGACTCAGCGCGCCGTGCACATACGCACTACATACATGTACAATGTCATGTAGCTGGCTGTAGCTCCTGACACACAAAATCAGGATTTCCTCATGATGGAGGCATATTTTGGCAACTTGTACAAGCAAAACTCACCAAACAACACTCACTGGACAAGTTCTTCACGAAGAAGTAACACCCTGTTCTCCTCTGACATCGCTTGATTTCACATCAATCACTATAACCGATGCAAAAATAGTGTAATAAACGTCTTTTGAAATTATGAATTTGATCACTATAGGCGATATATTACTATAGACGATTATTACTATACGCGATAACTGTGTATACTTAGTTATGGCAAATGAAAATGAATTAGAGAAATTGATCACTATATCCGGTATATTACTATAGCCGCCAACCTTATAGGCGATACGGACTGTACCCCGTAGAGTGAAACTCACAAATACTTGCGTTTATTTCCCCCCCCCCCCCATTCTCACTGTCTCTCTCTCTCTCTCTCTCTCTCTCTCTCTCTCTCTCTCTCTCTCTCTCTCTCTCTCTCTCTCTCTCTCTCTCTCTCTCTCTCCTCACTCATTTTGTACGTGCTTTCATCCCCCCCCCCCCCACCTCACTCTCTTTTTCTCTCACGCGCGCGCGCGCACACACACACACACCTTGAACGTGCCCATTGCCGACGGCAAAGAAAGCGACGGAATTTTCTACTAGCTTTTACAGTACGGAGCGTGACACACACACAAACACTCACAGAGTCTATGATTATATAATTATAATAATTATGCGATTGCACTAATGTAATGGTTGCTTAGAACCTTGTGGACCTGATTCTGTCCATTTACAGCAATACAATGCCAAGGCGCACTGCCTGCACCAGTCAATGGTACCGTGTCTCCAGGAGGAATGCATTACCTATCGACTCGCACGTACTCATGCAATTTGGGATTCCATTTGGTTGGACAGAATACTACATTTTGCCAAGCAGATACGCAATGGTCTGGTAGCACACCAACTTGCGCAGGTACGAATCGGAAGGTGATCTGGTGATCCGCCTTTACAATAGTATTCGATCCCTGGAATTACTGGAGTTGCTGAGCCTTGCCTTGTAGCAGTGGCTGTACCAGTGCTAAACTTCTATAATATTATGACATAATTATTGTTATGAAGGTTTCCACTTTCGTAGCAATAGATACGGACGAGAGGAAGTGTGGGGAAGTTGTTTGGTATTGCATGAACATCTCACCACAATCTGTTTGTGCCCGCTATTAGAGAGGTTAAGATGCACGTTATTTCTGACGTGACGCGAAAGTTCAGCTCGCGTTATTTTCTCACACGTCGAAAAGTCAACGCGAGTGACCTGCTGCTCACGTCGAAATTTGGAGTTTTACGCCAAAATTGACGTGAAATTGCGCGTCACTTCGGAAATAACGTGCATCTTAACCTCTCTATTGAATATTATACTTGCCTTTCGTGCACGTACTGAACTACAGAGAATTTCTGTAAGAGGAGTAACAAAGAAACAAGGATTTACTACAGCAGCACATCGGAAAAGTTAGGAAGGGCTAGATAACAATGCAACGTACATGTACTGTACATGTAAAAGTACTCAATCTACATGTAAAAGTATTTATATGGGCATAGAAAAATACTACTATAGTGTGTACGTCATCACTTCAATATCTCTATCATGTACAATGTACAATGTGTAATGTACTTGGGCTGGCTGTTGAAATGTTACTTGGAGGGAAATCGCTTCCAGATCTGTTGTTTGTTACACGTTATGTGTTCTCACGCAGACATCACATGCAAGATTCCCACTATTCCAAATGGCAATGTGCAAGCTAGCAGTCAATCCCTAGTTCTCCCGGGTACTTTCATATTCATCAGCTGCATGGAAGGATACGTGTCAATAGGAGCCAATATTGCAACTTGCCAGGCTAATCAAACCTGGTCGGCATTGCCTACGTGCTCACGTAAGTCTGACAAGTTAGTTATCCCGTATAGTAGTGCACTACTGGCGAAGCTTCCTTATAATTATAACATTACAATATTGAAAAGGCGACGAGGAGACAATAACTTTATTAATGCGATTAATAGTATAAGTGAAGCGGACATTACGAAATGATGAATGAGAATACATGTATCAAAAATTGATGTTCCTAATCGATTTTCTTGAGACTATCATCAGGGAAAAATCGTATCAATTTTTGATACATGTATTCTCATTCATCATTTCGTAATGTCCGCGTCACTTATACTATTAATCGCATTACAATATTGACAGGAAGACAGTGTGGCCTGGGGATGCGAAGGCTAATTTGTGTGTTTCTGAACATTCAAGCGATGCCGACGCGGATCCTGCGAATATTATTATTTATTATTTTACAAATTGTCCCGTGTTGTGCGAAGTGATGGGAAGGAGCGTGCCACCGACATCACCTACAGTTGCGCTCACTGAAATCCGACCCAAGGTGCAAAACTGGCGCCCTGTACCAGTTTTGATTACATCATTGTATTTGAACATGTGTACGTCCAGCCGCATTCGTGCCACTACCAGGGCGCCAAGGGCCGTGCAAAATGCGGTCGCCAAATGTGCACTCTGGGTCGGAATTCAAAGAACGCAACTGTACATTATGCATCTACTTGTACCTACATATATGTCACCAGGTTGTTACGACAGAATTGTTTTCGTTCGTTTCAATTTATACACAAGAGAAAGGACCAAGGAACTACAAGTTACGCTATTGTCCACTAACACCACCAGTTACTAAACAATCAGCTCATGCGATAACATTGCACGACACTGACCGACGGTACTGACGTTCTACAACTAACTGGCTAACAGCTCTAGCACATCTTGGATGCGCACTCCAACAGCCTTCCAACTTGGAAGGTTCTAAGTTATAGAAAATAACATAAGGAGGAGAAGGTGAGCGCAACCAAGATAAGCACGAACTGAAAGTCTCAGCTGTGAAGGACGTTGGTGGATGTTCATGCATGTCGATGACGATACTGGCAAGACCATTGGACAATACGGTCAAACCACGATTCAAGTACGCAAAGCAACATTCCACACAACTTGTGTGGCTCAAAAATGCGAAGATCAATAAAAGGGGAAGCTATGCGAACAAGAATCATGAAAAAACCGAACGCCTCAGTAAAACAGCACTGTACTTCGACTATGATAATTATTTAGAAGGACAATAAGCAGCGGTAACAAGCAGCAGTTTCACACGACGATCGTTTCGCTGTATAGATAAAGACGGCTCATCAGGTGTGCAGGAATGGAGAGAGAGAGAGAGAGAGAGAGACCATGATTGACATACGAGTGGTACATGGTTCCAGTCCTGCCTGGGAGTGGGCTTTCCAGCGGCGCTGCTACCCATAGTGAACTGGGACCGTGTGGCCAGCCACAATGGGTGCATGGATGCAGCTAATGGGGTTTACACGATCCAGTGGTTGTGAGGCTGATCCCCCTCGCCTCCGCTGCATCTCCGCTATATTTCACGGTGCAAGCGGCCGTCGTGATTTCCCACAGGAACAGAGAAAAGCATTTACCTTTTATGAAGGCATCAGCCTGCACATGCAGGGTGATATTGATTTTAACGAGTTTACAAGGTACACGGCTTGTAAAAAATTGAAGTCTACTCCCTTCCTAATCCTCACATGCTAGTAGGCTGATCTGCAATAGATGTATGAGTATTGGCCTGATCGATGAACTCTTTCTGCTGTTTGGAACGCTAGCAATGCAACCAGCAGAGTATGATTTTTGAATATTCAAACATTGAGTGGACGTTGTTGCTTGCCCACTCACGTAGTCAATTCGTTCATCCTTTTTTGACAATCCATACTCCGTGCAGGGTTGACGACGCAGTCAAGGATTGACTACACTGCTGGCGGAGTCGGCGTGATTATTGGTGTCTTGATCACTGGCTTGGCGTGTGCCATAGCCATACTGATACACAAGCGGCGTAGATGTGAAACCAAGCAGAGCATGGAGAAGTCGAAAAATGAGTTACCAATGGTAGAACCTCCCCCAGTCATAATGAAAACGATGACGCAAAGCCCAGCCTATGAAGCAGCTGTCACGTCTCAGGCAGTGCCCACTTACGAGGTCCTGCCTTCATCAATGGCAGACAGGCCATTGCCTGCGCTGTACTAAATTTTAACGTGTTCAATCATGCCAATTTGGTCAATCGCTGCATAGGCATACTTCCTTTGACGTTGCTCTTCAGCTTGTAGTTTGTGTGAAAGCCTTTTTCTTACTCTTGTGGCTTACCCTACATGTATGCTATTTGTCCATTGCTGATATCATCGCAAATCAGGAGAACAATCAGTTTGGATCCAAAGGTGCATGTTTCCAATAGACCTAGGGTCCCCCTCCCCCAAAAGCCCTCCCCTCCCCTGGATTCGCCCACAGCATTCCTTTCTCATGGCTTAATATTGCTGATCAGAGTTTTTATACCAGATGTCCACGAACCATCAGGATTGCTGGTTTTTTTGTGCGCTGCCAAATCATGCTGTGGCCACGTTTCGTGCAATGGCTATGTACATGTACATGTATGAAAGAATTCTAATGAAATGCGATCCTTTGTATCAGTTCATCACCCTGTATCAGTTCATCATCCCAGTAGTCGCACTCGCAGGTCTGGAACTGCACAGTGAGTGGGGTTAAAATCAAAGAGCGAGCCACAGCAATGTAGAATCGTGTGTACCCGCAGATAACCGCCGTGGTAACAGGTCATCTGTTTCCATCCACAAAGCGAAGTTGCGATCAATTGAACTGTTAATCTCCGCAATCGAATTTCTCTGTGCGGAGATGACCTAAACACCTCTCCCTGCTACATCGCCGAGATGAGCGCAATACAACCGCATGCACTAGAACAGTTGAGAACGGCCATGGCCAAAATATCCGTTACTAGTATTTGGGACCGGGAATCGTAAACAATACCGGTATTTCCAAGTCCTTGGTTGAGACAAGCATGCATGCCTCACCTGCCTTGCCAGTTTTGCATCTCCTGCCCCTTTTGTCTGTTTGTCCTAGTCGTATGTCCACTGGGAGCGGTTTTTCCAGCCATGCTGCTACCCACAGTCAACTGGGAACTTGTGGCCAGGCACAAGGGGTACATGGATGCAGCTAATGGGGTCGTTTTCGGCACTTGTGCCAGTGGTTGTGAGACTTGCCCACTCACCCCCACCGTTAGGCGCTGCATCTGCCGCTAGGGTTTATCGGGTGTTAGCGGCCGTTGTGAGTTCCCTTCGGGAACGGACACGATAATTAACTTTTTTTTTTTATGTCCCACTTTACTGTTGCCCCACATCATCAGTAGGACCGTGTGCTTTAAACTATAAAAAAATGTGAAGTTGGTAGATGAGATCATTGTAATAGCTATCAACAGCCACACACTGAATTCAAACCTGTCCTGGTTGTACGTACACAATTTTACTTGTACTTGTATACTCAAGGCAACACAGGCACGATGGGAGCAGATACACAGATAAAGATGGATGATGAAGTGGACAGCAGCTGGTCACCCGCTGTCGGCTGCACCTGTTGCACTGGCATGGATATACCTGCACTGTACTAAGCACTTGAGGGTTCGTTTTGTGAATAATTGATTTGATTATGTATCATATTATCATAATACTATCTTTTTTGATCACGTGAGATCGGAGCCTCAGGGCAAATTTGGCCCACATGCTAGAAAGGAAGACATTGCTTGCTTGGCGCAAGCGACATTACGCCCTCATACCATGCAACACGCAGGACAAGTAACAGTTCATGCAATAGCCGCCATGTACATGTATTCGGTCGAGTGTGAAACAAGGTGAGATTTCGCCGCCGGGGAAAAATACCGGGGGCGTGTTGCTTCAAGATGCACCAGAGTGATTTGGCTAACCACCTTACCCCGGTGGAGATTGAGTTACGTCTCTTGTTCTCTTCACGTGTGCCTCGCCATTTTCTCCCTTTAGAGAGCGGGTAATGCTCGAAGTTTTCCTCTTTCCTGATTCCCCTAAATTACCCTCAATCCAATACTAATGATACTTTGACTACATTGTCTATATAATAATTATATAGACAATGTAGTCAAAGTATTATAAGGGCGCGTTCGAATTGTCACTCTTTGACTTTTCGAGGAGTTTCGTTTTCTGAAGAGGTGGCCTTATTGGTCTCTTCAGAAAAACGAAGCTCCTCGAAACTCCACAACCTCATTCGATGGGAGAGGTTGATTAGTTTGGAAGAGTTTGGAAGAGCTACGTCACGTAGTACATGTACATGTACGTGGAGATGGTCGATCTGATCGGACGTCATCATCGCCATGACAATTCCACTGAAAAACTCTAAAATTATAGAAACCCTTCTAATAGAAAAAAGGAAAAGAAAATTATCGTGTCCGTTCCCGAAGGGAACTCACGACGGCCGCTAACCGTTCTAATGGGACACTTCAACTAATCTCTTTATAAAATTTGTTTGAACAGTTGATGATGACAAATCGAACGCACCCTAAGCCAACATACATCGAAGTAAGATTTTACACGTACAGGTCTACCGTGGCTAGTAGACAATCCCCGGGGGCTGGGAGTTCAAAAACATTGTCTTTTAACGAGTATGTTCTGCTATCCGGACTTCATGTACGACTGTTATTATTACACATTTAAAAATGTGTTTCAGACGTCAGGGGATTTGGGATCGTTGTCTACTAATGGGGTGTGTCTTGTAACCAATGTCGTACTAACGAGGGTAGACCTGTGCTAATGGTACCAGGGGCTTCTCGTCATGTGAGAAGCCTGAAAAACATACATGTGTACATACAAATTTTTCCGGAGATGAACTCAGAAGCAACAAATGGGCTGTGGTGATTCTAGAAATGTGTGACTGAGACCCGATCGAAATCCTTTTATACTGGCGCGCAACAACAAGTTACAATGCCACGTTGGGTTTGCCACTTCATTGCGATCCGTTCAGTCTGGCGGTCTCAGAAAACCTTATAATAACGGGCGGAACATCCAGCTGCCGCGAGCCTGATGTGTATTAATTCACCTACATGATTTGCAATGCCAGCTGACCGCACATTTACATTGTACACTCTGACGTGATGTCCGGCAGCATCGCCATTGTTTTCCCTCCACCGAAGACGAGTAAACACACACACACACACGCACACACAAACACACACGTGCGAGATAGGGATGTCCCCTAAGCCTAATCGCTGCTCGGTTGTGACGTGGGCAAATGCAGGTAAAGCCGGACGTTTAGGTACATGTACATGTACATGTTGCCTGATGATCGTAGTAATACGTGAAACTCAGAGTTGTAACAAACCTTCCAATCTCTCTCTCTTGTGTACAGTCAACTTCGCTTACAACGACACTCGGCGGGGCATCAGAAAAGTGTCCTTATTCGCGAAGTGTCGTTATACCCGAAGTCTCATTATACGTGTCACAGTTGGATGGGACTTTGCTCTGGGCATGAATATTATGTCGTTATTCGCGAATTGTCGTTATATCCGCAGTCGTTATTAGCGAAGTTGACTGTATATCAGTCCAGTAATGCATGTCCAATCATGTAAATAACCTTAAAAGACCCTAGATGATCACACATATCGCCCTATACATGTACATGCATATTGTTAGATTGACAGCATGAAACAAGGTGGAGGACACTGTGTTCGAAATCAGTGGCCTTAGTACAACCTTCCGCGGTTGGCAGAGGCTTATCTAATACTGGTTCTGAACCAGTATTGGGTTATGATTATAATACTATGTACAGTCATGCACATGTATGTTGTATAGGCGAGCTGGTTTCATTGATGACATCATCAGTATAGCCAGACCTGCACATATTGAGTCGTGATGCAGCTCATGAACGTACAGCCTGCACAGTGATTGTAAGCCAGAAGGGGAGACACTTTCATACAATGACGTACATGTACATGTAGATGTACAATTATTATGTGGATGAACATGTACAATCATGTAGATGTACCGGTACATGTGCGTGTACAATGTAGATTCACGCGAGGAAAACTGTATATGGAAATCCTACCATCCTGTAAATGTTATGCATTTTACCAGTACATGTACTGCATGTACTTCGAAGTACATGTACTATGCTGTGACGAAATCGAGTTTTTCAGGATTCCCGGATACTCCAGTGGAGTTTGCATGCATGTAACTGTATCTCAAAGAAAGGCTCGCAGTCGCCGAAAAGCCTGAAAAGCCTGAAAAGGGCTCAATGCACAAATCAGGGAGCATTTTCACATACGAAAAAGGAGAGAGGATCCGGTTATCCAAGTGCAATGGTGTTGTAACTCGAAGTTTTATGCCGATGCATACATCAAGACAACAGCCTGAGCAGGTTCATCTCAATATTAGATAATCAGATGTTCCTTCCACTAGTAGACAGCTGTACATCTGATCATGTTCACCTAAGGCTAAACTGTACCTAAGGTTTTGCATCTGATCGCGTTGGTTTAAAATGAACTGTTCCGGACAACATGATTGATACGATGTACAGTACATGTCGGACACATGTGTTCACCAGATGCACACCAAATGATCCCGAGAGCAAGATACAATGTAGGCTTGGTATGGTCCATAGCGCCACACATGTACATGTACATGTACTTTCGTCAAAGTTAAGTATCGATGTACATTGTAAATATAAACGGTGTGAAGGAGACTAGTCAGTGAGATCAAACTCACTAGAACTCTCATCTTACATGAGCTGTGAGCGTGTACTCGTCAACTATGATCAAAATCTTGCATACAAAAATTATAGTACACAAATAGCATGTTCTAGGGAAGCCAAGGGTTAAGAGTAGCATGAACAGAGACTCAGACGCAACGCGATCTTTAGTATTCTTTACGCATAGCTCACGGGAAGTTGGACGTTCTGAAGATGTCAATGTTCGTCAGTTACAGTGCGGCCATGATAAGAATGCCAAGTACCGGTAATTGCTGCTCTATTCAATCGGCACAGTTTTTGTCGCTTTGTTAAATACCCATGACGCAGCTCACCAGATCAAGGTGTGGTTCGTCCTCACTCGGTCGAGTCGAGTCGAGTCGAGCGAGCTGTACTCCCGGTAGCCGAGAGGCGAATTCACACCCCCTGTAATATGACACCTTCCCCGCGTCCACGCCCCAGTCCAAGCCAATATTGCCAATACAGCACAGGGAAACTGGCCGAAATAGAAACGTGTGTGAGTGGTTGAGAGTTAGTTCGGCGGCGTGTTACGTTGATACAAGTTGCGTATTCTCACTTCCGTTTCTCAGCTTTGCAAGGCTATTTTCGGTTGACGTCTCTGACCTTCTTCACATTGGTCAGGTACAGGGTGTTGTAGGAGCACCAGTGGTTGTTGGTTGGTTGGTTTTTATTTCACTTCGCACATTCAAACGGGATGACGACCCAATAAAATGACGGCGAAGGCTTAGCCTAGAAGTGGCTATGGAAACTCGAAAGTATTATAAGGGCGCGTTCGAATTGTCACTCTTTGACTTTTCGAGGAGTTTCGTTTTCTGAAGAGGTGGCCTTATTGGTCTATTCAGAAAAACGAAGCTCCTCGAAACTCCACAACCTCATCCGATGGGAGAGGTGGATTAGTTTCGAAGAGTTTGGAAGAGCTACGTCACGTAGTACATGTACATGTACATGTACGTGGAGATGGTCGATCTGATCGGACGTCATCATCGCCATGACAATTCCACTGAAAAACTCTAAAATTATAGAAACCGTTCTAATAAAAAAAGTAAAAGTAAATTATCGTGTCCGTTCCCGAAGGGAACTCACTACGGCCGCTATCCGTTCTAATGGGACACTTCAACTAATCTCTTTATAAAATTTGTTTGAACAGTTGATGATGACAAATCGAACGCACCCTAAGCCAACATACATCGAAGTAAGATTTTGCACGTACAGGTCTACCGTCGCTAGTAGACAATCCCGGGGCCGGGGGCTGGGAGTTCAAAAACATTGTCTTTTAACGAGTATGTTCTGCTATCCGGACTTCATGTACGACTGTTATTATTACACATTTAAAAATGTGTTTCAGGCCTCAGGGGATTTGGGATCGTTGTCTACTAATGGGGTGCGTCTTGTAACCAATTTCGTACTAACGAGGGTAGACCTGTGCTAATGGTACCAGGGGCCTCTCGTCATGTGAGAAGCCTGAAAAACATACATGTGTACATACAAATTTTTCCGGAGATGAACTCAGAAGCAACAAATGGGCTGTGGTGATTCTAGAAATGTGTGACTGAGACCCGATCGAAATCCTTTTATACTGGCGCGCAACAACAAGTTACAATGCCACGTTGGGTTTGGCACTTCATTGCGATCCGTGCAGGCTGTCGGTCTCAGAAAACCTTATAATAACGGGCGGAACATCCAGCTGCCGCGAGCCTGATGTGTATTAATTCACCTACATGTACATGTACAAGATTTGCAATGCCAGCTGACCGCACATTTACATTGTACACCCTGACGTGATGTCCGGCAGCATCGCCATTGTTTTCCCTCCACTGAAGACGAGTAAACACGCACACACACACACAAACACAAACACACACGTGCGAGATAGGGATGTCCCCTAAGCCTAATCGATGCTCGGTTGTGACGTGGGCAAATGCAGGTAAAGCCGGACGTTTAGGTACATGTACATGTACATGTTGCCTGATGATCGCAGTAATACGTGAAACTCAGAGTTGTAACAAACCTTCCAATCTCTCTCTCTTGTGTACAGTCAACTTCGCTTATAACGACACTCGGCGGGGCATCAGAAAAGTGTCCTTATTCGCGAAGTGTCGTTATACCCGAAGTCTCATTATACGTGTCACAGTTGGATGGGACTTTGCTCTGGGCATGAAAATTATGTCGTTATTCGCGAATTGTCGTTATATCCGCAGTCGTTATTAGCGAAGTTGACTGTATATCAGTCCAGTAATGCATGTCCAATCATGTAAATAACCTTAAAAGACCCTAGATGATCACACATATCTCCCACTACATGTACATGTACATGCATATTGTTAGATTGACAGCATGAAACAAGGTGGAGGACACTGTGTTCGAAATCAGTGGCCTCAGTACAACCTTCCGCGGTTGGCAGAGGCTTATCTAATACTGGTTCTGAACCAGTATTGGGTTATAATTATAAATTTATAATACCATGTACAGTCATGCACATGTATGTTGTATAGGCGAGCTGGTTTCATTGATGACATCATCAGGATAGCCAGACCTGCACATATTGAGTCGTGATGCAGCTCATGAACGTACACTGCGGCCTGCACAGTGATTGTAAGCCAGAAGGGGAGACACTTTCATACAATGACGTACATGTACATGTAGATGTACAATTATTATGTACATTGTAGATGAACATGTACAATCATGTAGATGTACCGGTACATGTGCGTGTACAATGTAGATTCACGCGAGGAAAACTGCATATGGAAATCCTACCATCCTGTAAATGTTATGCTTTTTACCAGTACATGTACCACATATACATCGAAGTACTATGCTGTGACGAAATCGAGTTTTTCAGGATTCCCGGATACTCCAGTGGAGTTTGCATGCATGTAACTGTATCTCAAAGAAAGGCTCGCAGTCGCCGACAAGCCTGAAAAGGGCTCAATGCACAAATCAGGGAGCATTTTCACATACGAAAAAGGAGAGAGGATCCGGTTATCCAAGTGCAATGGTGTTGTAACTCGAAGTTTTATGCCGATGCATACATCAAGACAACAGCCTGAGCAGGTTCATCTCAATATTAGATAATCAGATGTTCCTTCCACTAGTAGACAGCTGTACGTCTGATCATGTTCACCTAAGGCTAAACTGTACCTAAGGTTTTGCATCTGATCTCGTTGGTTTAAAATGAACTGTTCCGGACAACATGATTGATACGATGTACAGTACATGTCGGACACATGTGTTCACCAGATGCACACCAAATGATCCCGAGAGCAAGATACAATGTAGGCTTGGTATGGTCCATAGCGCCATACATGTACATGTACATGTACTTTCGTCAAAGTTAAGTATCGATGTACATTGTAAATATAAACGGTGTGAAGGAGACTAGTCAGTGAGATCAAACTCACTAGAACTCTCATCTTACATGGGCTGTGAGCGTGTACTCGTCAAATATGATCAAAATCTTGCATACAAAATTATAATACACAAATAGCATGTTTTAGGGAAGCCAAGGGTTAAGAGTAGCATGAACAGAGACTCAGACGCAACGCGATCTTTAGTATTCTTTACGCATAGCTCACGGGAAGTTGGACGTTCTGAAGATGTCAATGTTCGTCAGTTACAGTGCGGCCATGATAACAATGCCAAGTACCGGTAATTACTGCTCTATTCAATCGGCACAGTTTTTGTCGCTTTGTTATCCATGACACAGCTCACCAGATCGAGGTGTGGTTCGTCCTCACTCGGTCGAGTCGAGTCGAGTCGAGCGAGCTGTACTCCCGGTAGCGGAGAGGCGAATTCACACCCCCTGTAATATGAGACCTTCCCCGCGTCCACGCCCCAGTCTAAGCCAATATTGCCAATACAGCACAGGGAAACTGGCTGAAATAGAAACGTTTGTGAGTGGTTGAGAGTTAGTTCGGCGTGTTACGTTGATACAAGCTGCGTATTCTCACTTCCGTTTCTCAGCTTTGCAAGGCTATTTTCGGTTGACGTCTCTGACCTTCTTCACATTGGTCAGGTACAGGGTATTTTAGGAGCACCAGTTGTTGTTGGTTGGTTGGTTTTTATTTCACTTCGCACATTCAAACGGGATGACGACCCAATAAAATTACGGCGAAGGCTTAGCCTAGAAGTGGCTATGAAAGAACATAGTAAAGGCTAGGGAAGCAGATAGTAGGAGAATAGGATACTAATAACTGCGAGTAAACAGGGGGGGGGGGGGGGAGAGAATACGATGTATCTGTGATACTATCTGTGATACTACGTGAGGATTACTGAACTGCACGGGGAGGGAGAGCAGAGCGGTCCGCAGGAACTCGAACTACTCCGAGTTGCTGCTGACCGCTCTGCTCTCCCTCCCCCTGCAGGTCAGTAATCCAGTGGGTTTGCAGACATGTACATTGTATTTGCGCCAAGGCCGAATGTATACCAGGTACATATACATTGTACACATTGCACATGTACATGTACCTGTATGCATTGCAAATGTTTTTTCACGTCTGCATGACTTTATTTTGCCCGTAAAAGAGGCCGTTACCCCGTAAAAAAAATTATAAAAATTGCAATGTTTTCCTCTTTCCAGCCTGACGGCCACTAATTACATCAATAACAGATTAGCATGTTCACTGCACCTCTGTGGGGCAGATGATAAATAATTCCCATTTCAAGCAGATACAATCACATTTATGTAAGCAGAAGGCCCAGAACGGGTCAGACTGGGGGGGGGTCATCCATTCGCTTCCGAGGTTGTTTTTTTTAGTGTTTATTTGAATTCGGATAGCTCAACAGTACAGAAGTACAACTACAAAGAGTACCGAATAGAAGGCCCCCGAGAACGGGAAGCCAAAAAAAAACAAAAACAAAAACAGCAACATCAATAAATTTTACTGATTATGCACATTGCTTGAAATCACAACAATGATTAAGAGGTGCTAGGTGCCATTTTGTACAGCTAATCCTTCTCATAACGCGAATTCCGTCACTGAGTTCGATTTTCCTTCGAGAGGGAACACTAACGCGAATTTCGTCTTGCTAATCCTCCGTATTTTGTGGAATGAGTTGTTTGCTGATGTTCGCCTCGTTGCGCGCAAAGATGAATTCAAGCGCAGGGCCTGAATTTGACATCTACATGTATGTAAAATTAATATCGCTCTGTGTCAGAAGGCCGCATCCAAGATTCATGCAACAATGCATTTCAAGTACTATCCACGGACCAGAACAATAGCCCAGTTGAGTTGGTATACAGTGGTCCCTCTATAATCCGGCACCATTTGTGCCACGGAAATCTGCTGGATTAGGGAGGGTGCTGGATTAACAAATCTGATCTACTGCTGCAATGTGCATGAAGAGGACATTTGGCTACTGAAAATTGTGCTGGTTTATAGAGGGTGCTGGTTTATAAAGTGCCGGATTAGAGAGGGACGACTGTACTAGTATTTTTTTATTATGTACATGTGCACTGTGCATGTACACTGTACATGTACACTGTGCATGTATCGTTGGTAAAGGACCACTTTCATAGTTGCTATCTTCTTCCCTTTTCACACTTTCAGTTTTTCAAATATTTTCTACTACTTTTGTTTTGGTGGGAATACGGATGAAGCCTCTTTGCACAACACTACATGCTATGGCTGCCTGCCCAATAAATATTATAAATTAGGCACCAGTGATCTCATCCTCCATGACGCACGCACACATACACACACACACACTCTCTCACATACACACACACACACGCACACACACACACACACGCGCACACACACGCACACAAGCTCGCGTCTTTGATGTCCTTTAGGAGGCTGAATCTTTTGACATTATCTGCAATTAACAAAATTTGTTGATATTAATTCTGGAGGTTTATCCGCCAAGGGCTATGGTGACCTGATCGAACCACACGATGGTTTTAACACCGAAATTTGGAACCACTCGTGCATGTGCGGGATCTAAAAAGTATTTCAGAAAAACAATGATCTAACATGTGCGTCCATGCCCATGCAACGGTGCCGGGTGGATGATACAGTCTACATGCAGGAAACACTTACATGTACATGTAGCTGTCGGAATTCGGGATGTTAAGTCGACGTCATGTTGACGTACTACGCATACATGTACATGTATGTGATCTCTGTTTTCTCCCCCGTTCAGGTGTGAGATTAGAGGTGTTTTGGCACATCTCTGCCAGGTGCGAAATCAAACGCTGCTTGCTTGTCTCCAGGCTGTCAACGATTCTGCAACCCGAAAGCATATCTGAGCGAGCCGCCAAATCACAACAAGAACTCCAGCCTCCATCTGGGTAAAATAGTCCGCGTCCCGTCGAGATCCCGCTCAAGAGTCGCTATGCCAACGAGACTGAACTGTATGGTGGCCGGTCAAGTCATGGGACCAGACATGTCGCCCTTTGACAGCTGTCTGTACAATGTAGACTCTACATGTATGTCAAAACCACTCACGTGTTTGATCTGGGAAAAGCGCATGACCGACCACCGTAGGTGCGATTACGCTGTACAAGACAGGACCTGTCGACCACCATCGTATTATGTTACAATTCTGGGAATTGTTACTGTGGTCTAATTTGGATGCTTTTAAATAATTTAATGGTTATAGTAGGTGATGATGGACACTATTGCAGGGGACTTTGCGACTGATGATCTTGCCAAGCTGGCTATAAAAGCCAGATGGCTCACGAAGGTCTTCAGATTTGAGTTTCTGTTGTTGCCTAAGGTTTGATCCATGCACGGAGTCTGTTGCTTGTCCGTGCTTCACATGTAGAATTGACGCAGGCCCGTCTTTCATCAATCATGCCGTTTCCTAGAAGAAGAATTGCTTACTTTACCACGTTCATTTTTCTAATTGTGAAACTCCATCAAGGATATTGCTACCCGCATCAGGCAGTTCCTGGTAGAATGAGAGATTCCGTTGCATTAACGTTAGCTATTGAACGTCTGAATATGACGTATCCTAGTCTTTGCACTCCGTGGTGGTCGATAGCTGTGAAAACAGTCAGACTTTTCCACCCTGGGGCAAGAATAGAGAAGAAGAAGATCAAGTACAATTGTCAAAATAACAAGAGGTGCTATGTGTCATTCCGAAACGCCACAAACTCAACTTTGCAGCCGGTCAGTGGTGTATCGTGCACATCATGTGCTGGTCGGGATGCGCAGTTCCGCCTGACAACGTATGCCCTGACGTGGCCGCGCCTGTGCCAGTACTGGCTTCGGCCGCTGGATGTCACGCTGTCGAGTCTGGAACACGTGAGCAGCAACCTTTACGTTACACCTCTGTATGATAAGCCAAGTCCTCGTATGCACTTACGAAATCCAGCTCAGGTGGCCAATCTGACACAATTTCTCTTTCAGAAGCGGCCAGACGACTCCTCGCCTTCATTCGCTGTGTTCATCCCGTTTCAGAGCTGGAAGGAAGACGCCGAGGGACAACAGGACAGTCACAAGCTGATATATGCAAGGAATAGGAATACGCGTCCGGTATTTCACATTGACAACGTCGATCCCAACGAAGGCACCACTGCTAGCCTGTGCAAGTGAGGGCTATCTATATGTAACACTGTCAGCACAGCTAGTACAGGGGCACATCGCCCAGGCGACGTGTAAGTCAAGCGTGGAATACGTATTTACATGGACATGTACATACAGTGAGGCGTCAGTAAAGTGTACCCCCGGTCTTACCGTGAACTGACATTAAGAGCAGTTTTACGGATGCTATGCTAGTATTCTTTTGATCTTGTCTCTTATTGTTGTGACCTATCCACAATATTGTGTTGCATTGTTTAAAAAATTAAAAAACGCTATTCTAGTACACACTGTATACAGCACTTTTTTAGGAGCCTGTTATCTTTCCATTCCGTGCATATAGTATCTCGAATGAAATGTACAGATTTTATGTCCCAGGTGGTCCGTCATGCTGACGTAATACTTTTATGCTGGCTTGTAGCTGCTTGACGCTACTAGAGCCTGTAAGGCCTTTGGCTGGAGCAGATTGCAACTTAATCGCAAAAGCTTCAGCAGTACAATCACTGTCGCTAGTGGCAGCAGGATTCGTACTCGTATGTGCGACGTCGCACTAACACGGAATGACTCACTTGATATGGTGTTGCAGTGGTTGAGATTGAGAAGCAAGCTGTGTTCTATATCTTTTCCAGTTCATGTGCATTGTCTTTTTAAAGCTAGCTAGATTATGTACATTTGTATGCTTTTGACGAGGCTTGATGAAGGCCGATTTTTTTGGATGTTTGGAGGTTGCTTTTGCGTGGATTCTCATAGCTTTCTCAGATTTATAACAGGCTGTATATTCTACTCACGCTCATACATGTAGCTCTGCTCGATGCCAGCAGCGCATATTTCTCATTTTTGATATCTTTTTTGCTACTTTTTTCGCTCCACGTACGAGTTTAACCTTGAACTCTTCTTTCCACAAATTATTGGCACAGACAACGGAGGGCATTTACAATAATGATATCAACAAAAATGCTAGCGGAAGGATGTATGGATTGTTCGGTTATCACTTGATCCTCGATGGTGCTTCATGCATGGTTTTGTGAAGATCGAGTTCTGCAAACTGCAAACCCCCTCTAGGCTTTTTACAACGTTTAGTAATGTTACTATCAATACCTTCAGTATGCAAAAGTCACAGTGGACTTGCAGATGGTAGCATAAAAAAACAGTGTTTTGTCCAATCGATTTCGCGGACTGGTAATCCTCCCAACGTGTTAAGAACACGATCTTCAAACTCAGATTGTACATGTAGTTCTCGAGTATCTACCTTGATATGGTACATCATATTATCATGTAATCGAATATTATTCAAAATGAGAAGCTGAATAATTCATCACCTGCTGCAATATCCATGTCATTCCAACCAACGCAAGAGCCTCTGGCACAGTATTATTGTGGCGGAATTTTGACAGTGCAATAGCGCAGCACATTGGGAATTAGAGGCCCCAGTGTCGCGACACACTCGGGGCTCTCAAATCTATGCTATTCATAGCGCTACTACTCGTGCACACACCTCACGAGGAACATCACGGAGAATACCTCTACTCTGCTTAATGAGATGCACATGTATGCAGCTTCCCGGTAAAGTAACATCAAAAATTACTTTCCCGAGAAGCTGCATACAATTTGCATCTCATGTAGCTTCCCAGTAGTCTATTGATGTCATAATTGAATTCAGCCAGGCTTGTGCGCAATTTCCGTTAAAGCAAGTAGTTTACGCTTGAGTTCTCAACTCCTAGCACCTCCAAGGCAGGCTAAGACCCACTGATAATGATCATCCATGACCTACATGTACAATCAAGTCATGTACATGTACATGTACATGGTAGGTACTGTGTATATCAAGTTACAGCATGCCCTAATCTCATTGTAGACACTTGGTAGTTTAGCCTGAGGAATGGTCCATGGAGGGGACCAGTGAGAAGAGGCAAATGACCAATTCGCCATGAGCAGGTCGCCAACTTGTAACACTGCTCTCCAGCGCATACGCATGTCGTTAGGCCTGTATTAGAATGCGGTGTATTGAATTTTGAGTGCCTCTTATGATCAGTATCCATTATAGAATCGCTGTGGTGGGATTTTTCTTTGCCACCATATTTCACCACAAACCCAAGGTCAACAGCCGTACTGGAAATGTCTAAGTATGAAGCAACGTTAGCTCATTTCGAAGCATATGAAGAATTTTCGCAGAAAAATTATAGCACTCAAGAGACTGAATCGCTTTAATTTTGTTCCCAAGTGTTTTCGTCAAGTACATACGGATACAGACGTTACCGATGCAATGCCGGTTCGTACGGCATGTCACGCGTTGATGTGATTGCAAACATGTAGTTCGGTGCCTTCGTTCCTTTTCATTCTATTTGTTTTATTGCAACGTCAGAAGTTGCAGTGGGAACAAGGCCGTGGTTGGCTAACACTCACTCTCTACAATAAATCCGACGACCCAAGTTAACATACCACCCAACTTGGGAGGCTCAAAGGAATGTGGGAGTGGAGCGTCCGAAGTTGGGTGGTCTGTTGCCTTGCGTCGTAGAGTTGTAGTTAGACCGGTTTGTTCCATAGTCATGCTAGTCTCGTCATCATCAGCCTGTAACGTTCTACATTCTTTGTTGCCGTGGTATATATATCGTGCACATCTTCATGGCGCCTCCCTTCCCCTCATTGGAACTTTCCGTATCTGAGCCTTCCAAGTTGTAAGGGTTTGGGTTTGCGCTTCGTAAAATGTGTTGGACCTAGGTGTCCGGTCGTTGAATGGCTCAGTACCCTGTCCATTTTGTGCCTTAACTGTACTTACTCATGATCAGAAGGGAACGAAAACGTTCGGTTACCAAATTGGCTTACTTGACTGTGTAGATTGCGTCGGTGCTGACACCTTTTCTTTTTCATCCCGATGCTCCGTCCTATGCCACCAAACCTCTCGATAAACTGTTGGCGGAGCATGAGAGGAAGAAGAAGCTGCAGTATGCTGAGCGCATCATCAATGTGGACCGTGGGACATATACTCCACTAGTTTTCACCACGGCCGGTTGTTGTGCGCCAGAGTGCTCCAGATTTGTCAAGCGCCTGTGTGGCCTCATTTCGAGTGGGGACACGAAGTTAGTTGTATGCCAAGACAATGACATATGTCCGGTGTCGACTGGCGTTTGCATTGTTGCGGTCGGCGATCATGTGCATCCGCGGTGCCCGATCGTCATATCACCGTCCTGTGAATGCATTGTGAGAGTTGGCAATCTCGGAAGGCCGGCTGTGAGGTTTTGGAGACGATGGTGGGCAGGACAGTGCCCTTGTTTTTCCTGTTTTTTTGTTTTTTGTTTTTTTTTCGCGTTTTTTCGCGTTTTTTTCACACATACAATTGTTTTCATTTTTTGGTGTTGTGTTCTAATCATTCGCCATGCCACTGTCAATTGCATTCTGTTTGCCCGTAAAAGAGGCCTACTTACTTTCATTTTCTTTCGAAATTAATGTTATTATCATTATTACTATTAACGCAATGAATAGTAAGCTGCGCACTCAGTACAAACACCATCAGCAAAAACTTGTTTCATGTATAAAAGCTTGTCCCTTGAACGTTTTCGTAGCCGTCTCATCCGAAGGATTACTGGCAAATCAAAATTAATTTTAAACTCAATATTATATACGCACAATGCAAGTAATAATCTAGACCCTATCTAAATTTTATACATTAACATGAAACAAGTTTTGCTAATGGGGTTTGTACTGAGTGCGCAGCTTACTCTATTCATTGCGTTAATTACATTTTTATCTCCACGTAAGCTTTTTAATTACTATTATTATTATTAGTTACGAAGTCTGAAGTGAAGAAAATGTTGAACGGTCTCTGCTGGGATGACGACTACACCATAGCTCAGTAGTTAGAGCATCGCTGGCTACAAGAGAGGGTCCCTGGTTCAAGTCTTGGTGGTGACAGTCAATTTTTTCTTCAGACTTTTCCCGTTTGTGTCTTTCCTTTAAACCTGTGAACATTATTTTTATTTAAAATGTAAAAAAGAGAAGTAACACATGAGATTTACATTTTATTACTGGCTCAGTATCCGAGTTTAAATTATTATTATTATTAAATAATCTACGTGGAAAGTGCAACGACTAGGCATGAAGCTGACAATGTACTGACACTGTTGCGAACCCTCTAGTTCTCTTAAGTATCAGGAACGTTAGCGAACGACCCCACACGGCACGAGGACAACTATTATTTTATTCTCAACAGTATATTTCACTTCCATCGACTAACTAAACGATGAATGAATGAATGAACAACTGAAACAATGAATGAAACAACACTAAAACCACCAGGTAGTTATAGCGTGAAAATGACAGCGTATATGAGAAAAGCATACACATACAACATACAACTACAGCGCACACAGCAAACCGCACATAGCGCATGTAGCGTATACTACGTTGTAAACATCAGCGGTACGATGGCGTCGGGATACAACTGCATTGTCACGAACACAATGTCACAAGCTAGAAGGCCTTTCACTCTCGAGAACTTGTGGTTTCACAACAGACACATTCGGCGTCCTGGCACCTAGCTTCGACACATCTCCGTAGCGCTAACCGACAGTCGTCCACCTGGGAAGGTTCAAGGTTATGGAAAGACCAAAGAGGGGAAGGTAAGCGCAACGAAAACGAGTTGGAAGGCTGTCGGTTAGCACTACGGAGATGTGTTGAAGCTACAATGTAGGTGTCAGGACGTCGAATGTCTCAGTACTTCGTCAGCTTCGTGCCTAGTCGTTGCACTTTCTGACTGTATAATAGTATCTGGTTACAGTGATGGAGAGTTACTCTTAACTCGTATCCATAATTTTGTCCTCTTCCTTTCTAAATCTACGTGGAGATAATCATTTTAATATAGCTATGAATAGGATGAAGGCCGCAGACATCACGCAACTCAGTGTGACGTTACTTGTTTGACATGTAGGTGTATTTATAACAAGAATATTATTGAAACCCAGAATCGATTTCTCGTTCCTATCATCAGTGGGGAAAAATACGGAACTAAAGGATACAAACCAATGAAACTGAAGTTAAGTACTGTAATAGAAAGGTGTTAGAAATACCACATAACATCATGATACAAGTGCAATAAAACCACTAGAGGAAACGAAAAAAGGTAACAAGATTACGTAACCAAAAGTGAGAAGGCACTGAACGAAGTGTCAATCTACGAATACAACCTCAGTTCAACAACGTGCTCATTATTATTATTATTATACGCTTGTCCGCGTTGACATCACCAAGCAAGCTTGGCTAGTCTTCGCATAAGCCAAATGAACAAAAGAAATGATGAACGAGCGAGGCCAATGAGGTGAACACACGCGTGCAACTGCAGAAAAGGTAAAAGGAGTATACATGGAATAAGTCATAACTCGTTATTTAAAATAATATTTTCAAATATCTGGGCTCATCGGGTGCACCCGATTCCCATCAAGGATATGATGGGAGGTCCACCCATTCAGGGCACGCGTGCGCATCGCAGCTGCGCAGCCTGACATGGTCACCTTCGCACAGGCTTTCTGCGAACAGTCATGTAGTCAGTTGAGGGTGACTGGCAGCGTGCCGGGAAGGCCAAAGTGACCTGACACCTCTTCTCCACTTACGGAGGAACCCCACGACATCACCGCTGCAACACAGTTAGCACGCTCCTAAGCTGTCAATAATATAATTATTATTATTCGCAGTGCCTTACCATAATGGAAATTTCAGTCAACCCTACTAGCATCCCGCTGTACTGAGGTCTGATATTGCTGGGATTTGCCCGGCTCGCCGGAGGCAGCTGCACCATGTGGTCAACGACAGGTGGGTATCTCCATCTTGCCATCAACTACGCGGAGCCTGCTGGCCTAGCATACCCACCTGAATGTGTTCATCATGCTCACGTCACATCACCACAGGGGACACACACACACACACACCCACACACACACACACATACATACATACACACATACACACACACACAAACACGCACATGCACACACACGGACACATACACACACGTGCGCAGCTACAGCATTATAATAATTACTTCGAAGTATAATATAATCATCATTACCTAAATCCCTGAGGCATTCTCATGCCTGCTTGAAAACGTGAAGTTGCTTGAGTTTTGTCAGTGGATAAATAACTGGAACTTGTTTCGTAGTCTCGACAGAAAAGAGAAGACGTGCCAAGTGATAGTTCTCATTCAAACCTTCTCCCTGAGCACTTTGAGTAACTAAATATTTTGATTATTGTTTCTTTCAAAACACAATTGACCCAATGCCCATCATGTCGACCACGCCATCCGGACCGCCTGTGTTGAGTGCACTCATCACGGCAGTACCTCAGGCCGCCTTGATGATCATGCTGCTGAGCTGCCACCTTTATGGCACGACCTTGTGTTCGCCATGTGCGCCGAATGCTCAGCGATCATGTGCAGATGCGTGGGTATGGGGTGCACAGGAATGGCCGGTCGCCCGCGGATTGCCGAATTCAAGGGTACAGTTGGTGATAAAGCGGAAATTCAATCAGCCCTTCAGAAACAACAGAAAAAGCGTGAACAGGACCAAGCAATGCCTACAGGGCTATGTGGATGCAGACCAATCGATAGCAGTGACGTCATCAGGGACAATGCCTATCAGGTGTAGACTTAACGCGCCATCTGCTCAGGGAGCGTTCACCCCTATACTGTTTGACGAGTCCAACTGCTCGTCGCAGCCAGTAGCTACTCTGGCATTCCGCCATGATGCCACGCAACTGTTCCTAGCCGAGGATGGCGGAGAACTGGTGTTGCGACAGATGCCTTCTATGCCTGTTCCGTGCCCGAAAGCTCTGCCAAAAATTCTTGGCATGCTATTTAGGGCGACACGCCTAGATGGTAGCGGTATCTACAAGTTGGAGAACTTTTGCACACATCAACCAACGGCCGCTGGAACTGAAAACGGGAAGTCGAGCAAAGTATTTGTGATAGGCCTTGATACAAGGTAGACACCATTGTGTGCACGCACGTGACTATGATGCGGAGCAGCGCCTCAGAGATAACTTTGTGCTTACGAAACTTGTGAACTGGCATTATTGGCCATCTTCATAAGTTATGTGCCACGGGCTTCTTGCGACTGGCGTATTCACTGGATGCTTAAAAACGTGTTCGGGAGTTCTAGTAATTCTGTCGGCGGTCTACATTTGAAAATACGCCCTGCCGAAGGTCAAAGGAGACGAAGACATACATGACACTCACAATCAGGTGATTTTGTTGACCAAAGCGTTTTGGTTCTCTTCGTTGTGGCTTTCTGTCTTGGCCATCTAAGTACATTTATTGGTCACATGCTCCACACTCACATTCACCAGCTTTGTGGTGTTTGAACGCAGAATACGGCACAGTTTGTTTTGCTTCAAAATCTTTCCCTTCGCGGCATAGCCCATACTGACAGTGAACAGTGAAAGAAATAACCGTTTCAGCAATCCAAGAAGTAGTCTTTAAGAGATATGAACAACCACGATTAAACACGTTGGACGCAAAGGAAGGAGCTGCTTGTTGCCAGGCCGAGCCTCATGCCAGATCAGATGCGATCGACAGACAACAACAACAGTTTGTGAACAGTGGACGTTTCGCATTTTTTTCTCCATCAACTCTGGCTTCTTCCCTCTCCCTATATGCACACTCATGGCGCGCAAGCTCGCTAATGGCGAGACCACAGGTGGGCGTTGTTGGCTTGCCTCACCAGCACAGGGTCCTTCTTGGAGCCGCTACTCTTGCCATTATTGTGTCGCCCTGTTACTTGTCCTCACCCCTCACTATTAGGTTATGACTTTAGCACAAAATGAAATAGAATATTTCAGCTCCACCATATCAAATTATATGAGTATTCGACTTGGAGAAAGTATCTTAAAAATAACTATAATGATTATACCATTTTATGACACCTCTCTATGGAATTCTCTGCTCGCAGTTGTCAGAGTGGCCCACCCATTGAATTCTTTTAATCTCTCGTCTTTAGATTGTTTTTACCCTCAATTCTTGACTTGGTCTTCTTACTATATCAGTTCACTTCCGCAGCACGCTTGTCTTTCTTCACTCGAACAAATTGATGCATTCAACCACTCCATGAATTAAGTCTTATAACCCACCCAATTTTAGTCACATACATGTGTGTATGAAACCTACATTTTAGTTGTACTTCACTGCAATGTACTTCATACTTAATCTTAAAGTTACCGTGATAATCCTATTCTCATCTTTCGCTGAGGGCCCGCCCTTGGCCGGTGAGAAGGCATCATTGCCTATTCTTTGATCTAGTACAATAAAGAATAACACGCAATACGATACCATACTCAATGGTTAGAGCATCGTTGGAATAGGGAAGGTTCCTTGTTTGATTCCTGCTGGTGACAGTCGCTATCAAATAAATTTTATTTTTTATTCAGAATCTCCCTTTTTATCCTATCAAATCCATGAATGGTACATAACGAAAACAGTTTGGGCCAAAACCCGAAGAGTGCACAATGCCCATAATAGGACAGAGCTTTCCACACAGCAGATAGAGAGAGAGAGAGAGAGAGAGAGAGAGAGAGAGAGAGAGAGAGAGAGAGAGAGAGAGAGAGAGAGAGAGAGAGAGAGAGAGAGAGAGAGAGAGAGAGAGAGAGCGAGAGAGAGAGAGAGAGAGAGAGAGAGAGAAAGAGAAAGAGAGAGAGAGAGAGAGAGAGAGAAAGAGAGAGAGGGGGAGAGAGAGATAGATAGATAGACAGATAGATAGCGCTCCGCTGGAAGAAGGGAGTTTTCCTCCTTATAGGACCGCTCCCTTTCGGGTTGAGCACTCTTCCGGATGTCAGCAGCAATGCGACAAATCTGTAAAACTCCATTGTGCCTTTTGTGTGTAATAGTGCTCCACATTATTGTGTTGAGCCCTCTCCGCTGGCAGAAGGACGTTTTCCTCCTTATAGATAGATAGATAGATAGATAGATAGATAGATAGATAGATAGATAGATAGATAGATAGATAGATAAATAGATAGATAGATAGATAGATAGATAGATAGATAGATAGATAGATAGATAGATAGATAGATAGATAGATAGATAGATAGATAGATAGATAGATAGATAGATAGATAGATAGATAGATAGATAGATAGATAGATAGATAGATAGATAGATAGATAGATAGATAGATAGATAGATAGATAGATAGATAGATAGATAGATAGATAGATAGATAGATAGATAGATAGATAGATAGATAGATAGATAGATAGATAGATAGATAGATAGATAGATAGATAGATAGATAGATAGATAGATAGATAGATAGATAGATAGATAGATAGATAGATAGATAGATAGATAGATAGATAGATAGATAGATAGATAGATAGATAGATAGATAGATAGATAGATAGATAGATAGATAGATAGATAGATAGATAGATAGATAGATAGATAGATAGATAGATAGATAGATAGATAGATAGATAGAGAGGGGTACATGTATATGCATGTGTTTCAACCTATAGGGCTTGAAAGTGCTACGTCACAGCATAGAAACAATTTCAAAAATTCAAAAACTGGATCCACTTGGATCCAGTTTTTGTATGGATCCAAGCACATTTCAAGCGGTCTTACCCACAGCATGGTGATGTAGCCAGTGAAACTGACTCTCATTTGGCTACTGGGGCGGGGTTACAACTGGTGGCGAAATAAAAGTCACACCTGCATGCGACATGAGTGGGTTGCTATGCACCCACATACTTAGGCAATAGCAAAGTCACACCTTAGTGGATCCAAAATAGAAATCTGATGTCAACTTACTACTCCCTGGCCGTTTTGACGTCATCACTTTCAAGCCCTATAGTGCTACATGGAATCATAATCACCGCAGTTGCCTGAAGATCGTGATTATACTTTGAGTCGCAATACAGCTACCCCCCCCCCTCCCTCCTCCTCCATATCCTGTCCCTCTCTCTCTCTCTCTCTCTCTCTCTCTCTCTCTCTCTCTCTCTCTCTCTCTCTCTCTCTCTCTCTCTCTCTCTCTCTCTCTCTCTATCTATCTATCTATCTATCTATCTCTGACTATCTATCTCCCTGTCCCTCTCTCTCTCTCTCTCTATCTCTCTCTCCCTCTCTCTCTCTCTCTCTCTCTCTCTCTCTCTCCCTCTCTCTCTCTCTCTATCTATCTATCTATCTATCTATCTCTGACTATCTATCTCCCTGTCCCTCTCTCTCTCTCTCTCTCTATCTCTCTCTCCCTCTCTCTCTCTCTCTCTCTCTCTCTCTCTCTCTCTCTCTCTCTCTCTCTCTCTCTCTCTCTTTCTCTCTCTCTATCTCTCTATCTATCTATCTAGGCATAGAGTACCATGCTAACCAGGTTGCTTGAGCACCCGCGGATTGTCTGACTACTATAGTAAGGCAGCAGCAACAGTGCTATGTGATTCATCAGTTTGATGTTGCGGTGGTAGAAGTTGTTTGAGCAATAGCAATGGCAGTACTTTGTTAGCACTACGGAAGCAGCAGTCCCTCTTTCTTCCAGCTTTCACCGCCCGCAGAAGAACAGCAACCACCTTTCACAACGTTGCTGTGCTCGCACAAACATTGTTTTTACCACCATACTTGCAATACTTGCAAAGCAGGAAATATGGAAGACTACCTTCATGATTGTGTGTAACTCGAGGGTTGGGCATTAATTCGTATTGGCCTTGAAGCAAGGTGCTTTACCTGGTTATGGGGTGCGACGTGTTTGCCTCCCAGGCACACAGGCAGTGAGCATGATGGCGCGATTTGTTTTAGCGCCTCGAGTTCATATTAAATAAAATAACGCAACGCCAAAACCAACACACGTGCTCGCGGCCTCGCATACGATCACCAGTACTGACTAAATGGCAGTGTGTTTTCTCCTGTCTAGAGGCCTAACGCGCAGCTTGCGCATGCACGCGTGACTGTTCTGCATAAACAATGCCTACGTGTGACGTCATATACTGACAAGTTCGTCAAATCGGTGATCGAATTTCACCTCTGAGTCTACACTTGAAGCAAAAATGATCCAAATCAAATCCATGTTTTAGATTTGCAGTGAATATTCCCCGAACCCATGACTAACGCAGAGACTCTGCTGTCTTTTGCATGGCATTTCCCACGACCATTCCCTAAATACACCTGTGCATACAGGACATGGTACAAATGTCAGTGCCTTGCACATACACAAGGCGACAAGGATGGTTGGAAAGGGCCAGCCATCTACAGACAGTGCACGTCCACAACAGATCCGCTGCAGAACGGGTATTACAAGAATGGCACGAGTCGTGCCTGGGTGTAAATTGCTATTGGTAGCCACCGTGCAGGTGTTCGATGTCCTTATGGAACATATGTATAGCTCTGGGGGCTGGTCAGACACTTGGCCGGACTATTGTGGAATATCTTGGAGCTTGAAGGCAACGTACACTGTACGCTGCCTGTGCATGCTACTGTCATCTGCGCCCATCAAGGTTACCAATACTTCCCCTCCCAAAAGCCACTATTACCTCATTGTGCAAATACTATCATCCGTTGTCTTCTGCCCTTATAAACCCTTCATGGCTACAAGGTCGTGACATAATCCACAGTTTGGAGTTGACTCCTTCACAACTGTGTTGTTACTCCGCTTCCTGTCCAGTAGATATCTTGGCTAGAGCTCTTCATCGACATTAGCTGTGCTCCGACGAAATGGCTTCAAGGATTGATTTGCGCGCTCGGCGCTCCCAAAGAGCGACAGCTCCTCTGGGTTTCCTGGTGCTTCTGCTCTTGATGACAAGGCTGTCAACAAGTGCTGTCGTGGATTCTCAGATGCCCGTGGCCAGCTCTTCGAGAGATTGTGGGTTGGTCAACACGGAGGCCAATGCCCTTTTGTACGTAAGCAGAAACGCTCAGGGCCATTGTCAGCCTACTTGTGGAAGATCAGATAGAGTCAAGAAATGCACAGCGGGATTCATCGAAGCCAGATGTCCGACGGAGGGACCATGCGAGAACTTTCCTGCTCATTGCAGCAATGTATCGACGTCGCTGGGCAAGTTCACGCCGCTCATCTACCATCAGTGGAATTCCAGTGACAGCGTCTGGATGATCCTGGCCCTGCGGCATAATGCTAGCAAGCTGTTTCTCTCTCAGGAGAAACGCGAAGGTGGACCCGCCTCTCTTGTTCTACGTTCTATGGGCGAGATAAATACGACAGAGCCGATATCCAGGGAAACACAAGATACTATGCTGTTCCTTGCTAAAGCCTCTAGCCCGATCACCCTTTTTCAGCTATATCGCCTATGCACCAAGCCCTTGCCTCTTGAAATAAGCCGTGGAAGAAGAAAACCCATGTATGTTTTCCTTGACTTATCTTTAAGTACCAGTAGCAAGCATAGCAGTGTTTCGTAACAATTTTTTTATATACTATGTGCACATCCCTGCAAAGTAATAGGAGTAATAAAAGAGACAAAGACAAAAAGACAACATATGCTTCATGTGCATAATTTTGACTGGTGATGTATTTCAGCAGACGTTCACTCTACCCACATTGCTTTTGAAGGTGTCACACGACAGGCATTGCCTGAACATTCCCACCCTTCTTCCTGGACCATCCCATACTGTGGCAGTGTCGGAAGCCCACATCTCGCGAGACGTGTTGCAATTTCTCGCTTCCCTCCTGTGCGTTTGTTGCTTATCGTGTGTTCTTGTTTGTATACAATTTGTTTTGTGCATTTTCTTTAACTTATTTTTGGGAACACAGCCCCATGCTGTGTGATCAGTCGTGTTGAGTCTTCCTGGACTAGCCAAAGCTACTTCGCAGTATGAAGTGGTGGGTATGAAGACCATGGCCGGATACGTTAAGTTGGTGACCACTATACATGTACACAGAACTGCAGATCTAAAGTCGTGGCCGGAGTATTACAGGTGTAGCCCCAGTAACGAACTAACTACTCGTAATAGTGACGTAGCAGTGGCAGCACTATGCCTGGGTTTCACTGTCAGTGTCTCCTGGTCACGTGGTCAGATGGCCAGTGTGTCTGCGGTTCAGCTAGGATTGTCATGGCCACGACATCAGGTCGCAGGTCATTTGCACACTGGCAGTCTGGCACACGTGATGCCTTTTCATAACCCCTTTCTTCGTTTGCTTAACCTACCAGTATTCTATGGATTACTATTTTACTGGGAAAAGATCACGCAAAATTCACGCAGGGTTGCGGCCTTCTCACGGGGAATACCCTGATTTGCTGTGTTCTCCCAGTGTAACATGAGTTATGTGCCTACGCGGCTACGGCCTGCTATCTTACATTTTTTCTTTTCTTCTATGCCCGCTCTGTCTGTCTTCTGGCATATGCGAATACGTGGACTTACTGTTGACGTAAGCGCGGACATGCGTATAATAATAATAATCCCACCCAGTATGCATTGTATACTCGTAGACTCTACGTCACTGATCGTCTGATCGTCGCTGGTCGGCACCCTGAACCAAGACCTGCTCAGCACAGGCAAGCCAGGCCTCTCGAGCCGAAGCCATCTGGACGACCTAAGACAGTTTGCTGCGGATCGCAATGGATGGCGGCAGATGATCTGAAGGAGTCGCCACAACTGCCGGATATTGACAAACATAATATATTATATTGGACAGAGCTAGAGAACAGCAGCGGAAGCATGTATAGCACGGCTGTGCAGTGCATGTTGTACGCGTATCTGTGTTATTATTATACTCGTACGTCAGTGTAGTATTGCGTTCTGGAGCTAAAATTACTAGAATACATGACTGTAGTTTGTACACGTGTTCACGACTTCAGCACATTTTGGAATTATGAAGAGTGCTAACGCACAATGTCTAACAATGATGTTCTTTGCTATTTTCTATAACCATGTTGAAAATTGCAATGCGTTCTTTCCCAGGTTCTTCTATGAATATCTTCGGGTTTTTTTCAATTCGGTTCTCGCTTTAGTAATACATGTCATTAGATGATGATTTATAAAATTACTAATAAAATGGCAATGATGTTACCAGTTAAACTGTTTTGGTGTAATCGCTCATGCTCCTTCCAGTCTTTGCCATAATTATGGGTTTGGATTCCATTCAGAACAAAATAAGATAGTAATATTGCAGAGAAAGAGAAAGAGAGAGCGAGCGAGAGAGAGAGAGAGAGAGAGAGAGAGAGAGAGAGAGAGAGAGAGAGAGAGAGAGAGAGAGAGAGAGAGAGAGAGAGAGAGAGAGAGAGAGAGAGAGAGAGAGAGAGAGAGAGAGAGAGAGAGAGAGAGAGAGAGAGAGAGAGAGAGAGAGAGAGAGACAGAGAGAGAGACAGAGAGAGAGAGAGAGAGGATGGCGTTCAATTACATGTACATATGGATTTCAATTTTGAATGTCACATTTTATTACATCGAATTTCTACAATGTATATTGCTGATCCACACGAGGATAACACACGGGAAAGGAGCAGCAAACACTTTGCATCATTTGTAGGTATGGTCAAATGCAAGATTACTGTCCACAGAATGTTCCACTGGAAAACTATGACGAGGGCGTCCTCGAGAAGTCCTCCTCCCGCCACCAGAACGTGTTAGGAATGTCCATGATCAGAATGAATCCAGTGTATGACTGACAAGCCGCGACTGTGCCACTACCAAAATTTCATACATGTACAGGACTCACTGGTACGCGTTCTAGAGTGGAATGTCGACATGGATGAGGGGGAATGTAGATCTCCAAGTCAAAGAAACCATACTCTCACTAGGAGCCTCCGGCGTCATTAAGCCCGCAACCGTCCTAAACATATGCAGAGCACGGTATGTGTAATGAAGTCCCCTGAACTACCGACAAACCACCCAAGTCGACGGGACTTTCCCCTGTGTCGCGTCCACAGACCAATCACTCAGGCCAGTCAGGGCAATGCGTCCACAAAAGAATTGTCTAGGCTGCCCGTTGTGCCTGCAGCACGTTCTCCACTCTAGAATCAGCCTGCTAATGACGCACACCTATGCTGAAACGTCACTCATCCATGATCGTAGGTATTGATGATTCTCCGGCACAAAGGATAGAACTAGGGATGGGCACGCCTTTTTTATAACTTCGGTAATGTTCGTCTTGGTGCATTCAGCCTCCTCCAAACATATGGTGGACTGTTTGGCTTCAACGATGTCACAATGGGTAAGATGCTGAAAAGTGTTCCGCTGCAATCATGCTTCCAGCGACTTATGCCAGTAATGGGACTCGTTGACCAATCGGTATTGGATCTGATCTCCCTACCTGCTACTCCTTCAGGAGTTGAATCTGTGCCGCCAGCCTGCCTATCAGCATTCTATCCCGGCCATCCTGCGAATGTAGAACACGGGGTGTGACCGACTGAATGATTCGATCCGCTACACCTACATGTATGCTTAAAATGTATGTTTGTATCTTCTTGAATCAGATTTCGAAATGTGAGCATTTCTACCTTGTGCATGAACTGCAGGCCTGCGTGTTGCAGGACGAAGGTGGCAGTAGTGAGCAGCGCCATTCTGTTTCGCTTGCTGTTCCCTTTGGATTGATTAGTTTGATTGCTAGCTGTTCATACCTCGATTCATTTCTTTTGGTTATGTGAGTACATCCATGGGTCAGTATCTGAACGTAGGAATAATCTGAACGCAAAGTCCAACGCTGCTATCGTACTCTGACGACTCTGACGGTAAGCCAAAGCCCTCGACAAGTTGCAGTACTGCACACGTTGCTATTGCTATCATGATTGGTGTGACGTGTAGACTCTCTTATTCGCAATGCGCATTGCCACTTGGTAACGGCGAAAAGAGGCGCTTTCATTCACTCCGGTGTGTTCACACATGCAGTGCCTGTGTGTGTTGCACATTGCCAACATTGGGTAATGGGCGTTTGCATTGCAATACATGTAGCCCACTATGGCCGTGCAGCGCGGGCGGGAGCAGGGTGTAATAGAACATGACTGGTGTTTTAAACTCTACTTGATCAAATGTGAAGAGCAAACCAATGGGTGCGTGAGTCCGAGATCAACTACCCTCTTACAACCACGGAAACCTGGTGGAATGGATTTTGGTCGGCGGAGTTGCAGTGATAACTGTAGGTGGACTCCTTTGGCGATGCCATCCAATGTCACGGAGCCTGTTCAGAGGTGTGGGACGCTGGCAGACCCATCAGTTACAGTGCCAATCCTGCCTTGCGCGGCCACGATCAGAGTGGAAAAGGAAAGGCTCATGGGCTCAAACCCTTCTTTCCCTGCGAGCGGTGTGCACATCGGGCAACTGGAGGTAAGATACACATCTCCATGTACATGTACATGATAGTACTGCAGACTTCCATAGGAACAAAAAAACACGACGACAGCACAAGTATCGTATACGCGTAGTAGCACGACAATATTATGAAGTTAGCTCAGGAAAGACGCATCGGCTCGGGGCTACCTGCCGCTCACAGCCGTCAGGTAGAAGTTGACAACGTCAAGACTGATGCGGCATTTGTCCCATCGCAGAGGACAGGTTAGACAGGTCAGACACCCTGGGGCTGTTGTGCAGCTGGCCTAACTGTCCGCGTCAGCGACTGCAATGCTAGGCACATCAGGTACCAGGCACAAACTCTCAATAACAAATCGTACTACTCAGGGATGCTGGATCACATCGTCGCACAGGCCGTTCAGGCGCCAAACGGGCAGGAACCCAAGCAATGGAGGTTTTCTAAAAGAATGTAACAGAGGGGCAGTGAGTTGTATCGAATTATGTCGAATTGTATCGAATTGTATCGAATTATGTCGAATTGTATCGAATTGCATCGAATTTTGTCGAATGGTCATACTTCGAAGTAGTATCATTCAGATTGTCAGGGCGTGACACACATTCACATGCACATCATGTACAGTGCTGGCAACTGAAATACGACCCCTGAGCGATGGGTTCACATTCTAGCGGTCTCTGTTTCGTAGTTTTACCATCCCGTGTTGGGTCTTTGCGATGTGAGCGCACCGCTCAGGGGGTCGGATTTCAGTTACCACCACTGTACATTACGGAGGATTAGCAAGACGAAATTCGCGTTCGCGTTCGCTCTCCAAGGAAAGTCGAACTCAGTGACGGAATTCGCGTTATGAGAAGGATTAGCAAACAGAATTCGCACAAGCATGACGTTGACACGACGTACACGTACATGTACATGTACATAAGTCATTGTACATTGTGTACAGACAGTACAGCGTGGTAAATTTATGACTGCCCCTGACACGAATCCGCGATTCGTGTTCCGACTACTTTTCCGAACGAAAAATGCGAAAGTACGCAATCCAGTTCGCGAACTGAAAAATGTTTGCGAACGCGAATTTCGTCTTGCTAATCCTCCGTATTGTAAACTCTTTATCACGTGCAAGATCGCATACCCCAGCTTCTAATCAGTGTGTAAGCAAGACAACAACTGACAACAGCCGTGAGCTGACACATGCACATGCACATGCACATGACCAGTGTATGTACATGTACATGTGTATTATGTGCATGACATTGTATTTCTGCACGAGACTTGTGTCAGTCAATGGCGACGACATTAACACTTGACATGTCCCTTGACAGCCCCAAGTGCGATTTTCCGTGATAACCCGGAAGTAGCGTACATTGTCACGTGGTCTCTCCAAGACGTGCATGTAGTTATTCTTCTGGCATGTCTTCAGCTGATACAGTGCCGGCGGTAAGGGAAATCCCCTCCCCCCCCCCCCTCTCTCTCTCTCTCTCTCTCTCTCACTATCTATTCTATCTATCTATCTCGCTCTATCCATCTCTCTCTCTCTCTCTCTCTCTCTCTCTCTCTCTCTCTCTCTCTCTCTCTCTCTCTCTCTCTCTCTCTCTCTCTCTCTCTCTCTCTCTCTCTTTCTCTCTCTCTTTCTCTCTTTTCTGTCAATCTGTCTCTTTCTCGCAGGTTCTCTGTCCCACTATATACATCTCTC
>NC_088650.1:11774733-11940195 GCF_964019385.1 Sycon ciliatum | reverse complement strand
TATATGTATCTCTCTTTCTCCCTTCTCTAACTAAACGTGTACTTCTATATCCAAGGAATGAGGAGGAAAGGGAACCTACAGAAAGACAACCGAAGACACTAGCCAACCCTAAAATAATGTAACAACAAATGCACTTACCACGCGCTCCGTACCTTGCATCGACTACGCCCATAGGGACTGTTTAACTATACGAGCATCGCCTTGCTATGCCTGGAGAGCGTTGATGCCTCTAGTAGCTATCCCATAAATTGGGGGAACCTACATGTAGATGTTTGTCTGATCTATCCTTCATATTATACTTGTAATACACAATGCGTTCTGTCTTCAGATCTCTTCGACTTCGATAACTGACCGCTGGGGCGAGTAACTTACAAAGAGACTCCAACTTCAAAGCGACTGGATATCAATGGCCCACGTTCGAAATGAACCGTTGCAAGAAAATGTTGTCTGACTCTTATGTACTTTGAAGTAGTATAAGACGAAGAGCCGAGGTAGCGCCGTTCGGTTGTCTCTACTTCAAAACGTACTTTCCATCATTACAATATTATTATTATTATTATAGCACTTGTCCGGCAGTAGGCTAAACTGGCTTGTAGAATCTTGGAAGCCGAGTCCGTTTGTGCTCACTATTTCGCAGTACACTGAACATTCCGTAACATAATCAATACCGACTAAAGTTAGAATTGAGATGTTGAGAAATGGATTTCAGCCTAGTTTCCGTAGCTCGAACAAACGGAAGAGACCATGACGAACTGGTGGTAACCGTAGTAGAACTAGACGCGCTCTGATGAGTTTTACAAGCCAGCCGTTCTATTTAGGGAAAGACAGACAAAGGCATCGCATCGTGCGGTGCTGAATTACTTGAGATGAAGCCAGAGCTATGGCTCTCGGTGCTTGCTTAGGTAGATGTGGTACGAAATGCTGGCAAAGCACAGATTGGTTAGCCTCACTCATTTCCTCGTCGGCAAGTGCAATTATTTGGTGCTCCACAGTAAACATACACGAGTCTAAGATTACGTGTGGTAGAAATAACATGGCTATTAAAGTTGGGAAATCACCTGTTGAGAGAATGTTGGCAGGACCCTTGCAACACGATATTACAGTGTTTGCAAGTTTCTTCCGGAACCTTTTTTTAACAATAATTATGCATGCACCACCTGCCAGTGCGACCGACCTGATATAAGTCTGAGCGCCTTCGTGGAAACCGATACTGCTCTCCGATCGCTCGCGCTTCTCGGCCGTGACGGGATCGTATCTATGATCCACTATTGGGCGTGCGCGCCTGGACTGCCAATGACGCAAAATAGATTGTGCTTGGCAAAACCTACGTAATAGACCCTGACTGGTGTTACACTCTCTATTTGATCAAATTTGAAAAGCAAACCAATGGGTGAGTGCAAACACTGGTACGTGCGGTGTAACTTCTCTCTTTCAAAGGTCAGCATCGCTTGTTTCACAGGAACTCTCAAAGCGGTCTTCACAGGCTACACTCTTTCAAAGGTCAGCATCGCTTGTTTCAGAGGAACTCTCAAAGCGGTCTTCACAGGCTTCACTCTTTCTCCACGCTACTACAACACACACACACATGTGCACGAGCACAATATTAACACGGGACAGTTGCGGATCATCTGGCTCTTGAGTCTTACGCGAGTTGAGGGATCAAAGTACGCACGAACGTGTGCCCGTGTCCAGCAGCAAGTTAGTTCGAACACTTCGCCCTGGGCTTGACACTGAAATCACTTTCGCACATTCATCAAGCTAGTGTGAGACATGGCCTGTGGTCCTGTGGCGTGCAAGGTGCAGAAGGCCTTGGACAGAATAATCCACCAGGCAAGTTGCAATAGCGGACCAGTCCGACTAGAGCAATCTGGTCGGGTTGACCGCGCCGCGGCGCCGCTGGGACTGGCTTTCCTGTTCGGGGAATTCCGATGGTCCCGGTGAGATCTGCACGCACGTGATACAGGCCGTTGGTGGCTAGCACGAGCAGAGGATAATGGTGAATTCAAGAGGTGGAGCCGAATGTCAACAGCTCCAGAACCTCCGTCCATCATAGGACCATGCCAGTGACGTCAAACTGCGACGAAGTGGAAACTTCCCTTGGATAGCGGTAGCAGAGATTTTCTGCTCGCCATGCGAGCACAAATGAGAGGCGACCCGGGGGCATAATTTTGTGACACTGTGGGATGCACCTTTGGTCTACAGTATCTTCAGCAGGGCATCCAGATGACTTCTGGTGATTAAATTTTGATCACACACTGCGACAGGACCACGGTATAAAAGCAAGTGTGATGATGATACGAGGCAGTTGTGAAGGTAGTGAGCCCGTCAGGTTTCTCTCGTCCTCTTCGTCCTCAGTCGCAGAGTAATAACGCCACAATACTCGTTATCCGTTCATCGGCTGAATAGTGTCTTTTAACATTTCGCGGAGCCTTGCCACTCTCAAGATTGAATCTGCCCAGGCTCTGGGTAAGGCCAAGCAAGATTACCCCGGTCGATAGATCTTCTGGATACACTGCCATAGCTCAAACTTGGAAGGTTTCACGTCTTCGTAGAGAGTTAGCTACCTTGCAAGACCTGCCTGCTCTCGACTTCTACCCAAGTGCTGTGCTTCTGCAACCAGGGTCTCGTAAATTTGTAGAACTCCTAAGCAGTTCGACCGGGTGTTCTCTATCCACAGACGGGTAAGAATATCTCCAAATGGGTCTCGAACTAAAGTATTGCGTGTAGTTATAGGTTCCACAGAATCCTTGAGGTCAGTCTTATTAACAAAGACATGAGGTTGATAAAGGCGTGTATCCATTTCTAACCAATATCGCACCTGTATCCGTATCTTATTGATATCGAGATTCCCTTGCCGTCGTTCTTGCGCGTCGTTAAATGTTTCATTGGCCCATTGTGTGTTTCTTCCTTTTTATAATGTCGTCGTGACAGGATCAGACATAATTGGCCGTTTGATTCACGCTGTAGACATGTGATACCAATAGTTTGAAGTACAAAGGTACTACTTTCATTGCTTATAACACCAGAAGTAGCATACGATCAGTGCAATAAGCTTGGATATGCAATGAAATCATGATTGGAGTGGATACACGTTGTGTCACAGGTGGGAAAGAATACAAAAAATGTTTTGGAAATCTGCGTGGATTGCCCTAGTAACAAAAGTAATACCAAAACATACAGCAAATCAATGTGTTACTACAATCTGCCATATGCTACCCTGCCACTTTATTTTCCCCATGCAGCTTGGCGATGTCGGACAGCGAATGCGGTACACGGGCCAATGGCCTATCCCACGAAATGAATGGGGGAGCCGCTGGTACTGATGGGACAGAAGGGAGGACATACACCCTGCCAAAGAAACTGCAACGGTTAGTAAATCTAGCCTAAGAACTATCTCTAGTACGACCCCACAAATGAAGTTCAGGGTCTGGGGAGGCAACCATAGCAAACCGAGCATGAAGTGCCAGACGAAACACCCAATTTGAAGCTGCAGAATTATCGCCTGCACCTTTACAATTCAGGTTCAATGTTGACAAAGCTGATGCACCGAATTGAATGCGGCTGTGCTCCATGCGACTGGAATAAGGCTCCACAGCTACAGGTATAATACTGTCACCATTGAGTCGAATCCCAACAGAACTAGTAGAACTTTGCTGAAAGAAATTTGAACCCAGCTGCTGTGGAGAAAATTCTGTTTGTGGTCTATTTTAGCCTACCCTGAGCCCTAACCAACAGATAACAGACCTAACCAACAGATCAGATTCCCACAATGCCCCTTTTGGGTTCTAGAGCCACATGTATTGTACTTGTAGGAGTGCAAATCTTGCCATGACAACTTGAAATTACACGGACATCGACTAAACGTTCCTTCCCCAAAGGCATCTCACCTGTCGTATATGTACATGCACATGTATCAGCGAACACAATCTCAAGGAGCGAATCGAGTCGAAAAGAAGCCAATTCAAGCCATCCAACAAATAGAGCATTATTATTTGATTCACCCACCAGTACATGTAAGATTTAGATTTTTGATTGCTTTCGCATCGTCACTGACCAGTGTATGGCTTATTGGAAGAACCTGCTCATAATAACGTCATACCAAGTTAGTGTTGATTCTGCATGCAACACACTTTCCAGAGTGTGGTAATCGCCGCTAATACCAAGAGTCATCCAATGACATAGTCAGCGGCAAAGCAGTGATACTACACAGAGGAGGCAAATACACGTGATCGCTTGACTTAAATGGCACAGCTGAAAACGTTGTCTTTCTCTAACCATACTTGTGTGTTTTTGAACAGCGGCCTAACCTGGCCATTCCGTCAACACAGCCTGTACGAGGAGCAGCACAACACGCCGTGTCTTGCCGATTCAAGTTCACCGAGTGCCAGTAGCGGAGAGGTACGTGCTGCAGATCTAGTTTTGCTAGGGGAAATCCGACACGAGTTGCAAAGTCAGGGCCCTGGACCAAATCCCATGATAACTCAGGACTGTGTTTTATTCTACTTGCGTACGTGTATTTGCCGTAGCACGCCACTCTGAGGACAACACATCATTCAAGATCCGTACACGCACTGGGTGCCACAATCTGTACTCTGGGCCGGATTTTAACTAACCCAACAGTAGGATCTACATACATGTACATGTACATGTACATGTAGCATGACTACCGTTCGTTCTATACAAACGCACAGTTGCGTGTACATTTTGCACACGTATACCATCACATGTCTGATTCATATCGTCTTCAGGATAAGACAGTCAATGACTTACAATGAAAGTTTTGCCTTGGCCTTGGCTTTGAAGCCATGTGCACACACATCTAAAAAGGATGACGTGCTCTAAATGTGCTAAATGTCGACCAGATCACTGCACACCCATGTTGCTGTGCTACCTCCAGCCACCGAACTTTGGAACAGACTAGATATGCGAGTAACCCCAGCACGTCCCCAGCACGTTGTTATTTTGTAAATAAACAAACAAACAACAACAACAACAACAACAACAACAACAACAACAACAACAACAACAACAACAACAACAACAACAACAACAACAACAACAACAACAACAACAACAACAACAACAACAACAACAACAACAACAACAACAACAACAACAACAACAACAACAACAACAACAACAACAACAACAACAACAACAACAACAACAACAACAACAACAACAACAACAACAACAACAACAACAACAACAACAACAACAACAACAACAACAACAACAACGTCCCCAAACACCACCACTATAATGCTGTGTCTGCTTCATTTCTTTATTTTCTTTCGTTGTACTCTTGTATTCTTTTCCCGAAAACATGAAATTTCTCTGAGTAGGAGATCACCTCGACAGGCCTAGAGTAGAGCCTCTGTATAATCCTTGAAATACAAATACAGAGAAACCTGTCTAAGACGACCGCTCAAGGGACCTTCAATATGTGGTCTCTGCTACCAGGTGGTCTCCTTATCCAGGGTCAATTGACTGGAAATAGCATCCCTTGGTCTTGGTTCCAGTGGTCTTCTAGGACAGGTTGTCGCCATATCAGAGTGGTCGCCTTGACAGGTTTCACTGTACAAAATACACATATACATGACCAATTACATTGTCACCAACAGCGCCACCCCCAGAACCACCCCCACTTATGCCCCTGCCAGCAGGACAACATCACCACCCACTTATGCCCCTGCCAGCAGGACAACATCACCACCCACCAAACTACAGTGCTACTCGATAACAATCCGGTTACGGTGAGTGGCTGGACTGGATTTCATTTAGCAGCACTGCACATACAACATCCCCACTGCGTTCACTTCGTGAAATACAACTTCGGGTTGTTGTTTTAAATGCACCTCACTGCCTTAAAGTTTCATTGCAGTCCCTGAAGTAGAGCACAATGTGTAACTTTCTGGTCGTCTCTAGGACATCACTGATGGACCCGCTGCTTCACTGAACGTGGCCACTGGCGCCGAACTGAATGCGGCACGGACTCCCAGAAAGCGACGAAAGCACAAGATTATGCGGAAGCTTCCCCTGATAGGGCTGCTCCTCGCCCTGCTCATCATCGCGATTCTCGCCTGTGCAGTAGTGTACGTACAGCAGTCCACAGATACGAACCCGTCAGATGGAACTAAGTCGCGTCAACAGGCCAGCGAGATACGCAGACAGTTTCACTTCAACCTCAGCATCGGCCAAACGTTCCGGTCTCGGGTGCATTTCATTGCTAAAAGGAAGCCTGCTTCAATAAAGAAGTCCGCTTTAGGGACATGCAGGAAACGCTCACCATATCTCAGTGTGACCTGTGAGAGTATAAGCTGCAATCATGGGGATCCCGTTTGGTGTGCTCAAGCAGACGCGGCTTCTCAGTTAGATATCAGTGTGTTGGGGCACACCAAGAAGAGTGATGTGAGGTGTGGCACTTCTGAGGAGTATATCCCCAACGAGGAGCTCCTCGTCCTGCTCCAGGTTCCTGCCACTAGCATGTACGTATCCTTTGACAACTCCGCACCTACTCAAGCCCCTGCAACCGGCCTTAGAAACGCCAAATTTCTCCTGTACGACCTTGGCAACGGGACATTACATCAGTTGATGTCGGAAGCAGGGGAGAATGGTCTTCTGCATCAACTGCGTTCCAGAGGCAACGGTGTCTGGAGTGTACATCCAGTCGTGAATGGCAAAGCTGTATTCATAGGGGACCTCAAATTCCCGGACAATACGTTCATGTGGCCAGTGGCCTGAAGACAGCGGCGACCAGTTACATGTAGGTTGTAACCGTGAGTGAGTGAGCTTTACTCCGCAGCATGGGGCGAGGAGGGCTGTAGTGTGGGCCACGAGGTACATGGCCTGTCTATTCGCCTTCCGCGTCCACACACCAGTTGTGGCCCAACTGAATTGACGCGGCGTGAGACCGTGCACAAACGTCATTCGCCATGAGTGAGTCCATGAGTGCATTTGAATAATTTATACCTGTAGTATGTTTCTAGCGCCCAATCTGCATGCGCAGAATTACCGTATTTCCAGGCATGGGAAAGCCTCATATCAGCCCCCTCTGCCTCATGGTTTCTCTCTTGCCATGACTTTGAGTAGCAGGAACCTTCACCGAGCTGTCCATATTCTTGGGAAGAGACACTCTGCTACCATGGGCGTTGACTGCTCTGCGTAGATACATGTAGGTTATCACGAGGAATGGCATTGTATTCATAAGGTATTAGACAGTAAGGAATGGATGGTCATTCCACCTCCGTTCTCTCTATTGTCGAGGAACAAGAGCCGATTTCCAATACACAGCGTGATACAGTGACACAAGCGTGTACATACCACTATTTCGAAGTCACTCTTTGCGACCTACCCTGCAGTTTCACACTTCCACAATAGTATGCTTTTTTATTCCCGAAGCTATGCAAAAGACGTTACGTCTTTCAAATTTTATTTGTATTTGAAAGACTTGCCGAAGGCTTGGTCTATCTGGGCATCTGACAATGAAGACATCTTTCACACTCATTTACACTGTACATTTCTTTTCGGGCATATACTAGGTAATGAGAATAGCGGTATACTATGTAAAGTTCATCCACCGTCCGTAGAGGGCTCAATTGGTCGAGGGCAAGGAGCGGAGTCTTCCTTCTGCCTATTACAATAATGTTAGTCTCTGGGATTGTTCTGGACATTTTCAATATAACTCATGATGGTCACGCTTGGCCGAAAAGTAATATTTTTCAATTAAAACTGATTGATCTGACGATGTGGAAACAACTTTTATTGAGATCAAACTGCTTTTCATGAAGCTATTCGGTGTTTCGGTGGCCGCATCATTTCCCATAAGTTAACACTAGTAAGGGCAAATCGCATGGTAATCCTAAATCGCATGGTAATCCTACTCGTCGGGAGAACCAATTAGGGCAAACCAGCTCTCTTGTGTAATCAGCTAGAAGCGAGCCCCCCCCCCTCCCCCCCCCCCTGAAATAGGTATATTTCACCAATGCACTCCACAGCATGCCGGCAAACGTTTCTTCTGCGCATCTGGTATATCGCTGGTTATTCCTCTCTTTCTTATTCAGCTGCTGACCGCTGGAACTCAGTTCCGGTATCGGTCCGCCTTGCTGCTTCACCAAGTCAATTTCGGATCGCAATCCTAGATTGGCTAGGGTACCCCGTATTAAAGGAGACCATAGGTCTGTGGGGACTGCTCTAGATAAATATGAATAAAAATACTATACCATCGCTCTTAGGCTTAGAACTACGTGAAAATTCATGTTCCCAGTTTCTTTCATTTCAAGTTCCTTCCGAAATTTAACGTCGTTTCCGGGCCAATGTGTGCTAATGGTCTGTGGGGTACACGGAAATAGGAGACGAATGGTCGTGCTAATGGTCTGTAGGATACACGGAAATAGGAGACGAATGGTCGATAGTTTCCGACAGTGTTCACTACGAAGATCTATTTCTTCTCCGGTCGTTTTCTTTGAAGCTTGAAGCACAAACGAGAAGCCCTGTGCTGTGGCCTGGGAAGACTACCTACCAATTCCACAATACCTGCCTGATTGTACAGCCACTACACTACACTACACTACACTACACTACAGTGGTCCCTCTATAATCCGGCACCATTTGTGCCACGGAAATCTGCTGGATTAGGGAGGGTGCTGGATTAACAAATCTGATCTACTGCTGCAATGTGCATGAAGAGGACATTTGGCTACTGAACATTGTGCTGGTTTATAGAGGGTGCTGGATTATAAAGTGCCGGATTAGAGAGGGACGACTGTACACTACACTACATTACACTACACTACACTACACTACACTACACTACACTACACTACACTACACTACACTACACTACACTACACTACACTACACACTACACTACACTACACTACACTGTCCCCGGGGAAAATTGCGGAAAAAATCGCAAAAAACGCGGGGAAAAACGCGGCATAATATGGCATAATTTGCGGTGAATTTGCGGTAAATATGCGGTAAATATGCGGTGAATAATATTGATGTGCGGCAATTTTCAGTGAGTATGTAGTGAAATCAATCAGTTACAAGTCTCTGGTGTAAGCACTCGTCATATTAAATTTTGAGTAAAAAGCCGTAGTCCACAGGCCCAAAGCAAAAAATGCAATTTCTACGTCCTGGTTCGATCAAGGGAGCTTGAACAGATTGCCGTGTGCTACGGCTACGTTTCTGCTGCACTGGCGCTGCAGGCTCCTTTTCCGCCATCCTTCTACTCCATGGCAGACACTAGACACGGAAATAAGCGGCCAAAGAAGACGAGCTGTGGAAGAATCTGTCAGCTTTCGACTTTGTTTCGAGTTCGCCAAATTCAAAAAATTCAAAAAAATCGCCACGTGCATGCACCACGTGCACGGCGGGAAATTATGTGCGACTTTTACGCATGCCCAAAATGTGAAAACACGAGATCTGTGCAGGCACAGAGCGTTCGTCAGCCGAAGAGGAAACCACCCACTGTGAGGCTCAGCACCACCGCACGGACTCAATTCTTTCACCAAGATACCCCCCTCAGCTAGCTCTATCGGTGTTGTGAACCCTGCAAGATTCTCTAAATTGTCAGGATCGTACGACCACACGGCACGAGGACAACTCTTTTCCTTTACATAGTATATTTCACTTCATCTGATAATTAACAATGAACACTAATAACACCAGCTATTTATAGCATGCAAAACAGCGTACATGCAAAACATAAGCAGATAAAACTGGACATAACAGCGTATACAGCAAAACGCACACAACGCATATAGCGTATGCCATGCAGCAACATCAGCGGTACGGCGGAGTCGAAATACAACATTTCAACGAATACAATGCCATAAGCGCGAAGGCCTTTCCCAATTGAGAACTGGTGGTTTACAACATTCTCCCCACCAAAGGGCTTCTCACCGCCGTACAACAATGCACACAAGTCAAAAACGATCCGGGGCTCTGACTACGCGCCCAGAACGCGTTATCTCCTGCTGCCGTGGTGGTGGTAGCGGTGCTTACGGTTCATACGCTGGCTGCTGAGGGACGATAGCAGGTTGAGCGGTATCTGCAAGCCCAGGAGCCACGTCCTGTGACGATACTTCTAACGGCACTAACCTTTGGATCGGCCTCAACAGGGTACTGGTACTCAACTTAACCTTGGCAACACGACGCTTACCATCTCGACCAGGGAATAACTCGATGATCCGTCCCAAACGCCAGAACTGTTTGCGCTTGGTATCATCGAGAACAAAGACAACATCACCCACAGCTAAAGGGCGCGACATGGTCTGTTGGTGTTTGTTCAGCTGACTTAGGTACTCCACCTCCCAACGATTCTTGACATGCTCCAGTGTCCGACTGAGGTAACGCAATCTCGATGACATCTGCGCAGCGTCCAGGGTACCTGCTGGCTTCTCTGACGACATCCAGATGTCACCCATCATCATTGCAGGGGTTACTGGTGGCTCATCCAGGCTATCAGACACATAAGTTAGCGGACGACTATTCACCACTGCTTCAACCTCATACAAGAGGGTCTCAAGCTCCTGGACCTTCAGAAACGCTGTTCCCATTACCTTTTTCAAGGCACTCTTCACTGTACCAACCATTCGCTCATAGAAGCCTCCATGCCATGGTGCAGCTGGAGGATTGAACATCCATGGCACACCCAGTTTGTCAGATGCCGCCTTGAATGTTGTAGCGTTGTCAGACCTGATCCGAGACGGCAAACTACGTCTCGCGACAAACTTCCGAAATGCCATCAAGAATGACTCGGTACTTAAACTATCGACCACCTCCAAGTGAACTGCTCTGGTGGTGGCACACACAAACAATGCTATCCATACCTTCGGAGATGACTCACCACGGCGCACGTACAACGGACCAGCATAGTCGATGCCGGTAGTTGCGAACGGCCTCTCGTGAACAACTCGGTCTTCCGGCAGCGGCGGGCAGACTTCTGAGGCAGCCTTAGCCTTGTAGCGGCGGCATGTAACACATCGCTGAGTAATGTTGCGTAGCGCCCGTCGACCACCGATAATCCAGAATTTCTGACGGATGAACGACAAGACTCCTTCTACACCTTGGTGCATCCTTTCAACATGCATTTTCTCCAACAGCAACTCGGTCAGATGATGTTTGCCTAACAGGACTGGGTGCTTGGCTCCATACGCCAACTCGCTGTGCTGAAGTCGTCCCCCGGCTCTGAGCACTCCATGCTCATCCAGAAACGGTGCAAGCTGATACACCTTCGACCCAGGCTTCACTGGTTGACCTTGCTTGATCAGCTCAAGATCCTCAGCGAAACATGCGGCTTGAACGATGCGGTACAATACGTTGTCTGCTGCAAAATAGAGTTCAGCACGAGGCTCAGTGTGCTTCCACTGCAACATCCGAGTCACCATGCCCTGTGCCCTCGACCATTAATCGGAGCCACCATTCCTTATCAGATTCTCGACTACAGGTGGTGGCTGACACTCGTACTTCTACACTGGACTCATCTGAAGCTGCGGTTGAGGATGCGGTGGGCCAGCCATTGGGCTCCGTGATCCAGGTTGGTCCGCCCCTCCAGAACGGACTACGGATCTGCTGTGCACTACTCCCACGCGACGGTAAATCTGCTGGGTTGTGAAGGCCTGGGCAATGGTTCCACACAATGCCGACCTTCTTCGATATCTCTTGGACTTGACTGACGCGGTTAGCCACAAATGTTTTCCATTTGTACGATGGATTACTGATCCAATGAACGGTAGTGAGACTGTCAGTCCAGCCATAGACTTGCGTGACGGTCACACGCAGCTCCTTCACCACAAACTCAGCGTAGCGAGCCGCTAGACATACTGCTTGTAACTCAAGGCGGGCTAACGTGGGTGGAGACACGGGTACCACTGTTGTAAACCACCAGTTCTCAATTGGGAAAGGCCTTCGCGCTTATGGCATTGTATTCGTTGAAATGTTGTATTTCGACTCCGCCGTACCGCTGATGTTGCTGCATGGCATACGCTATATGCGTTGTGTGCGTTTTGCTGTATACGCTGTTATGTCCAGTTTTATATGCTTATGTTTGGCATGTACGCTGTTTCTGCATGCTATAAATAGCTGGTGTTATTAGTGTTCATTGTTAATTATCAGATGAAGTGAAATATACTGTGTAAAGGAAAAGAGTTGTCCTCGTGCCGTGTGGTCGTACGATCCTGACAATTTAGAGAATCTTAGAGGGTTCATAACATTTGGCGACCACGCCAGGATAGGAGCGAGCATGGCAGAGCAACTACACAATTTGGAAGCCAGCTTTATCGCCAATGGAGTTCGGTTAGGATTAGAAGGCGAGTTGTTGATGGAACATGTGGAGCAGAGGCTCCAACAGTACGAGGAGCGTGAGGAGCGCAGTGCCAGACGGCGAGAGGAGGCGCTCCGCACCGAGTTTGACAAAACACTAAAGGACATTAACGAGCGCATCGCCAATGCGTATGAGGGTGATGGTAAAGCCGCGATGGGAGGTACAGAGGAAGCTCCCAGTAACAGCGGGGGGCGTCAACCGTTGATGAAAATCCCCTCATATGATGGAACGCAGCCATTGGAGCGTTATCTTGACCTGTTCGAGGACATCTGCTCCAAGAACGAGTTCGAAGAAAGCGAATGGCTGCTGCGACTGCGCATCGCGCTAGCGGGTAGCAAAGCGGAGAGGATATGTATTGGATGCAATAATTACGAGGAAGCGAAGCGAGAGTTGCTCGCCTCGCTCGGAAAGACTCCGGATAAAGCGTGGAAGACATTGCTGACAGGCAAGCAGCGGTCAGATGAGTCGTTTCACCAATACGTTGTCCGTGTTTGCCAAGAAGTAGAAGTGTGGGCCACACTCGCTATGACAGAAGATGGCGAGGTGGACACCAAGTATAGCGCCGATATAGGTAAAATGTCCCCGGTGCTGCAAGCAATGGCAAAGCAGGTAATCTTGGAGCAATGCGGACCTGAGATGAAGACGTACCTGGTCGAACGGCAGTGCTACGGGATGTCACTGCGCCAGGTACAGGAGCACGGCGCGTCTTACCAGGTCGCGCACGGACGACAGGGTGATACTGCCAGGAAGCCAGTAGAACGATCCGTGCCAAGGCCCACGGCGTCGGCACAGTGCATGGCGATATCGGTCGCAGATGCAGAGAAGCAGCTAAAGTCGCTGCCACTGGAAGGGAGAAAGGGTTTTCTGCAGCGAGAGAGACTCTGCTGGAACTGCCTTAAGTATGGCCATATGGCCAGAGAATGTCGGTCAGGCTCGAGATGCACGAAATGCCAGAGGAAACACCACCTGCTAATACATGAGGTGTTGGATAGAGCAGGTTACAGCCGGGAGAAACCGACTGAGATAGTTACGGAGAAGAATGTTGGGTCGTGCTGTCTACACTCGCCAAGTGTGCGGCTGATGACCGGAGTGGCACGAGTTGAGGGAAGAACTCGAAACGCGAAGGTTCGCGTGTTCCTGGACTCGGGTGCTGAGGCGTCATTCGTGACTGCAGCGTTGGTGTCAGCCATCGATGCAGAACACGTTGGGGTTGAAAATGTAGAGGTGAAGCCGTTCGGCGCGGAACCAACCCAACAGCGCATGGATAAGTACGCCATCACGATCCAGGGTAGCTCCGCTAGCATTCGGGTACGCGCGTTCGTGAAACCAACGCTTGAGATGGACCTGAAGTGCGCAAGTCCGCAGACCATTGCCCAGTGGCACAGTTGGGGAGTAGAGCTGAGTGACAAGCCTCAACAAGGGACATCAGACGAAATACATATGCTGATTGGTGCAGACTATATCAACGCGGTACTGCACAGCAAGAAGGAAGTTAATGGTGAGACGGTGTGGAACACAGAGATAGGTAATGTATTATCTGGTCCAGCGTCTGCACTAAGTCGAAACAGTCAGCCGGTGACCGTGTCATGTGTCACAGCCCACATTGAACAACTATGGCAGTTGGATGAACCTCCAGAACAACATCAGCACCTGCCATCTTTCCCGCTATGTCGCCAGGGCAGCGGGTACCAAGTGGGTCTCTTGTGGCGAAATGAGCGTCGCCCAACGGATAACTTTGCTCAAGCTAGAGTCATCGCAACGCGGCTTCTTGAAAAGCTGAAGAGGAATGGGAAGCGTGCGCTCTATGATGATGTGCTGATCAGGGAGTACCGCGAGCTTGGAGCAATTGAGCTGGAGCCATGTGAGAGCGATGCCGGGTACTATGTACCGCATCATGGTGTATTCCGCGAGCACGCTGCAACCACGAAGTTAAGAGTGGTGTTCAATGCCTCGGCGACGGCTCCAGATGGCAAGTCGTTGAACGACATGGTTGACCCTGGACCGTCGCTATTACCGAGTCTCGCAGGTATGCTATTACGGTTCCGTGAATATAAGAGCGCGCTGCAAGCGGACATCCGCAAGGCTTTCTTCATGGTCGCGGTTAATCCCGAAGACCGTCCGTACCTGCGTTTCTTGTGGCCCGGTCGAAGCGACAGCGATGAACTGTTAACCTGGAGGCTAACGAAACTGCCATTTGGCGTAAACTGCTCGCCGTACATGCTTACTGCGGTGATTCAGCATCACTTGAAGGAGCTACGGGCGCTGTCTGCACCCAAAGAGCGAGATCGTATTGATCTCTTGCTCACGAGTTTCTACGTTGACGATTTGGTCTCTAGTGTGTCAAATGCCTCGGAAGCCAAGGAGATGCAAGAGTTCAGCGTGCGTGTGCTTACGGATGCTGGCATGGAGTTACGCAAGTGGCGAGGCAACGAAATCCCGTGCGATCCAGAGGCCGGAGATAAAGTCCTCGGTCTGAAATGGAAAACCAGTGATGACTTGCTCAGCATAGCAGCGCTAGGCGAGTCCGATAGGCCGTCTGTTTGGACCCGGCGATCCCTCCTCAAGTGTGTTGCATCAGTGTTTGATCCGCTAGGTCTAGCAGCACCGGCAGTTGTGCCGGGAAAGATACTGCTACAGCAAGCCTGGAAAGTCGGAGGCGACTGGGATGATATGTTGCCTGATGGCATCGCAGCCGCATGTGCGCAATGGTGGGGAGAGTTGGCCGAAGTGGTGAGCATTGACATACCACGTTGGATTTGCTGCAATCTTGACACGCCGATTGCGCTTCATGCCTTCGCCGATGCCAGTGAGAAAGCGTTTGGATGTTGTTTGTATGCCGTCGTCAATGGACAGTCGCACTTGGTATTTGCCAAGGCCAAAGTGTCACCTGTGTCTCCGCCCACGTTAGCCCGCCTTGAGTTACAAGCAGTATGTTTAGCGGCTCGCTACGCTGAGTTTGTGGTGAAGGAGCTGCGTGTTCCCGTCACGCAAGTCTATGGCTGGACTGACAGTCTCACTACCGTTCATTGGATCAGTAATCCATCGTACAAATGGAAAACATTTGTGGCTAACCGCGTCAGTCAAGTCCAAGAGATATCGAAGAAGGTCGGCATTGTGTGGAACCATTGCCCGGGCCTTCACAACCCAGCAGATTTACCGTCGCGTGGGAGTAGTGCACAGCAGATCCGTAGTCCGTTCTGGAGGGGCGGACCAACCTGGATCACGGAGCCCAATGACTGGCCCACCGCATCCTCAACCGCAGCTACAGATGAGTCCAGTGTAGAAGTACGAGTGTCAGCCACCACCTGTAGTCGAGAATCTGATAAGGAATGGTGGCTCCGATTCAGTAAATGGTCGAGGGCACAGGGCATGGTGACTCGGATGTTGCAGTGGAAGCACACTGAGCCTCGTGCTGAACTCTATTTTGCAGCAGACAACGTATTGTGCCGCATCGTTCAAGCCACATGTTTCGCTGAGGATCTTGAGCTGATCAAGCAAGGTCAACCAGTGAAGCCCGGGTCGAAGGTGTATCAGCTTGCACCGTTTCTGGATGAGCATGGAGTGCTCAGAGCCGGGGGACGACTTCAACACAGCGAGTTGGCGTATGGAGCCAAGCACCCAGTCCTGTTAGGCAAACATCATCTGACTGATTTGCTGTTGGAGAAAATGCATGTTGAAAGAATGCACCAAGGTGTAGAAGGAGTCTTGTCGTTTATCCGTCAGAAATTCTGGATTATCGGTGGTCGACGAGCGCTACGCAACGTTACTCAGCGATGTGTTACATGCCGCCGCTACAAGGCTAAGGCTGCCTCAGAAGTCTGCCCGCCGCTGCCAGAAGACCGAGTTGTTCACGAGAGGCCGTTCGCAACTACCGGCATCGACTATGCTGGTCCGTTGTACGTGCGCCGTGGTGAGTCATCTCCGAAGGTATGGATAGCATTGTTTGTGTGTGCCACCACCAGAGCAGTTCACTTGGAGGTGGTCGATAGTTTAAGTACCGAGTCATTTTTGATGGCATTTCGGAAGTTTGTCGCGAGACGTAGTTTGCCGTCTCGGATCAGGTCTGACAACGCTACAACGTTCAAGGCGGCATCTGACAAACTGAGTGTGCCATGGATGTTCAATCCTCCAGCTGCACCATGGCATGGAGGCTTCTATGAGCGAATGGTTGGTACAGTGAAGAGTGCCTTGAAAAAGGTAATGGGAACAGCGTTTCTGAAGGTTCAGGAGCTTGAGACCATCTTGTATGAGGTTGAAGCAGTGGTGAATAGTCGTCCGTTAACTTATGTGTCTGATAGCCTGGATGAGCCACCAGTAACCCCTGCAATGATGATGGGTAACATTTGGATGTCGTCAGCGAAGCCAGCAGGTACCCCGGACGCTACGCATATGTCAGCGAGATTGCGTTACCTCAGTCAGACACTGAAGCATGTCAAGAATCGTTGGGAGGTGGAGTACCTAAGTCAGCTGAACAAGCACCAACAGACCATGTCGCGCCCTTTAGCTGTGGGTGATGTTGTCTTTGTTCTCGATGATACCAAGCGCAAACAGTTCTGGCGTTTGGGACGGATCATCGAGTTATTCCCTGGTCGAGATGGCAAGCGTCGTGTTGCCAAGGTTAAGTTGAGTACCAGTACCCTGTTGAGGCCGATCCAAAGGTTAGTGCCATTAGAAGTCTCGTCACAGGACGTGGCTCCTGGGCTTGCCGATACCGCTCAACCTGCTATCGTCCCTCAGCAGCCAGCGTATGAACCGCCAGCACCGTTACCACCACCACGGCAGCAGGAGATGACGCGTTCTGGGCGCGTAGTCAGAGCCCCGGATCGTTTTTGACTTGTGTGCATTGTTGTACGGCGGTGAGAAGCCCTTTGGTGGGGAGAATGTTGTAAACCACCAGTTCTCAATTGGGAAAGGCCTTCGCGCTTATGGCATTGTATTCGTTGAAATGTTGTATTTCGACTCCGCCGTACCGCTGATGTTGCTGCATGGCATACGCTATATGCGTTGTGTGCGTTTTGCTGTATACGCTGTTATGTCCAGTTTTATATGCTTATGTTTGGCATGTACGCTGTTTCTGCATGCTATAAATAGCTGGTGTTATTAGTGTTCATTGTTAATTATCAGATGAAGTGAAATATACTGTGTAAAGGAAAAGAGTTGTCCTCGTGCCGTGTGGTCGTACGATCCTGACAATTTAGAGAATCTTAGAGGGTTCATAACAACCACTTTGGCCTTGGCAAATACCAAGTGCGACTGTCCATTGACGACTGCATACAAACAACATCCAAACGCTTTCTCACTGGCATCGGCGAAGGCATGAAGCGCAATCGGCGTGTCAAGATCGCAGCAAATCCAACGTGGTATGTCAATGCTCACCACTTCGGCCAACTCTCCCCACCATTGCGCGCATGCGGCTGCGATGCCATCAGGCAACTTATCATCCCAGTCGCCTCCGACTTTCCAGGCTTGCTGTAGCAGTATCTTTCCGGGCACAACTGCCGGTGCTGCTAGACCTAGCGGATCAAACACTGATGCAACACACTTGAGGAGGGATCGCCGGGTCCAAACAGACGGCCTATCGGACTCGCCTAGCGCTGCTATGCTGAGCAAGTCATCACTGGTTTTCCATTTCAGACCGAGAACTTTATCTCCGGCCTCTGGATCGCACGGGATTTCGTTGCCTCGCCACTTGCGTAACTCCATGCCAGCATCCGTAAGCACACGCACGCTGAACTCTTGCATCTCCTTAGCTTCCGAGGCATTTGAGACACTAGAGACCAAATCGTCAACGTAGAAACTCGTGAGCAAGAGATCAATACGATCTCGCTCTTTGGGTGCAGACAACGCCCGTAGCTCCTTCAAGTGATGCTGAATCACCGCAGTAAGCATGTATGGCGAGCAGTTTACGCCAAATGGCAGTTTCGTTAGCCTCCAGGTTAACAGTTCATCGCTGTCGCTTCGACCGGGCCACAAGAAACGCAGGTACGGACGGTCTTCGGGATTAACCGCGACCATGAAGAAAGCCTTGCGGATGTCCGCTTGCAGCGCGCTCTTATATTCACGGAACCGTAATAGCATACCTGCGAGACTCAGCAATAGCGACGGTCCAGGGTCAACCATGTCGTTCAACGACTTGCCATCTGGAGCCGTCGCCGAGGCATTGAACACCACTCTTAACTTCGTGGTTGCAGCGTGCTCGCGGAATACACCATGATGCGGTACATAGTACCCGGCATCGCTCTCACATGGCTCCAGCTCAATTGCTCCAAGCTCGCGGTACTCCCTGATCAGCACATCATCATAGAGCGCACGCTTCCCATTCCTCTTCAGCTTTTCAAGAAGCCGCGTTGCGATGACTCTAGCTTGAGCAAAGTTATCCGTTGGGCGACGCTCATTTCGCCACAAGAGACCCACTTGGTACCCGCTGCCCTGGCGACATAGCGGGAACGATGGCAGGTGCTGATGTTGTTCTGGAGGTTCATCCAACTGCCATAGTTGTTCAATGTGGGCTGTGACACATGACACGGTCACCGGCTGACTGTTTCGACTTGGTGCAGACGCTGGACCAGATAATACATTACCTATCTCTGTGTTCCACACCGTCTCACCATTAACTTCCTTCTTGCTGTGCAGTACCGCGTTGATATAGTCTGCACCAATCAGCATATGTATTTCGTCTGATGTCCCTTGTTGAGGCTTGTCACTCAGCTCTACTCCCCAACTGTGCCACTGCGCAATGGTCTGCGGACTTGCGCACTTCAAGTCCAGCTCAAGCGTTGGTTTCACGAACGCGCGTACCCGAATGCTAGCGGAGCTACCCTGGATCGTGATGGCGTACTTATCCATGCGCTGTTGGGTTGGTTCCGCGCCGAACGGCTTCACCTCTACCTTTTCAACCCCAACGTGTTCTGCATCGATTGCTGACACCAACGCTGCAGTCACGAATGACGCCTCAGCACCCGAGTCCAGGAACACGCGAACCTTCGCGTTTCGAGTTCTTCCCTCAACTCGTGCCACTCCGGTCATCAGCCGCACACTTGGCGAGTGTAGACAGCACGACCCAACATTCTTCTCCGTAACTATCTCAGTCGGTTTCTCCCGGCTGTAACCTGCTCTATCCAACACATCATGTATTAGCAGGTGGTGTTTCCTCTGGCATTTCGTGCATCTCGAGCCTGACCGACATTCTCTGGCCATATGGCCATACTTAAGGCAGTTCCAGCAGAGTCTCTCTCGCTGCAGAAAACCCTTTCTCCCTTCCTGTGGCAGCGACTTTAGCTACTTCTCTGCATCTGCGACCGATATCGCCATGCACTGTGCCGACACCGTGGGCCTTGGCACGGATCGTTCTACTGGCTTCCTGGCAGTATCACCCTGTCGTCCGTGCGCGACCTGGTAAGACGCGCCGTGCTCCTGTACCTGGCGCAGTGACATCCCGTAGCACTGCCGTTCGACCAGGTACGTCTTCATCTCAGGTCCGCATTGCTCCAAGATTACCTGCTTTGCCATTGCTTGCAGCACCGGGGACATTTTTCCTATATCGGCGCTATACTTGGTGTCCACCTCGCCATCTTCTGTCATAGCGAGTGTGGCCCACACCTCTACCTCTCGGCAAACACGGACAACGTATTGATGAAACGACTCATCTGACCGCTGCTTGCCTGTCAGCAATGTCTTCCACGCTTTATCCGGAGTCTTTCCGAGCGAGGCAAGCAACTCTCGTTTTGCTTCCTCGTAATTATTGCATCCAATACATATCCTCTCCGCTTTGCTACCCGCTAGCGCGATGCGCAGTCGCAGCAGCCATTCGCTTTCTTCGAACTCGTTCTTGGAACAGATGTCCTCGAACAGGTCAAGATAACGCTCCAATGGCTGCGTTCCATCATATGAGGGGATTTTCATCACCGGTTGACGCCCACCGCTGTGACTGGGAGATTCCTCTGTACCTCCCATCGTGGCTTTACCCTCACCCTCCTGCGCATTGGCGATGCGCTCGTTAATCTCCTTTAGTGTTTTGGCAAACTCGGTGCGGAGCGCCTCCTCTCGCCGTCTGGCACTGCGCTCCTCACGCTCCGCGTACTGTTGGAGCCTCTGCTCAACATGTACCTTCAACAACTCGCCTTCTAATCCTAACCGCTCTCCATTGTCGATAAAGCTGGCTTCCAAATTGTTCCATAGTTCCTCTGCCATGCTCGCTCCTATCCTGGCGTGGTCGCCAAATGTTGTGAACCCTGCAAGATTCTCTAAATTGTCAGGATCGTACGACCACACGGCACGAGGACAACTCTTTTCCTTTACACAGTATATTTCACTTCATCTGATAATTAACAATGAACACTAATAACACCAGCTATTTATAGCATGCAAAACAGCGTACATGCAAAACATAAGCAGATAAAACTGGACATAACAGCGTATACAGCAAAACGCACACAACGCATATAGCGTATGCCATGCAGCAACATCAGCGGTACGGCGGAGTCGAAATACAACATTTCAACGAATACAATGCCATAAGCGCGAAGGCCTTTCCCAATTGAGAACTGGTGGTTTACAACAATCGGTACATGCCAACGAAACTTGGTACCACCCCGGGGGGAACGAAAATTTTTTTTAGACACAGTTCAACCCTTTGGCCTGCGGACTACCGCCACGATGAGACGTTGCTGACCGAACAGTGCACTGTGTGTACGTGTACATGTAGTGCAACAAAAAAGTAAAAAAAACGCGGGAAAATCGCGGAAAACGCGGTCTTTTAAAAAATCGCAAAAAACGCGGAAAAAAACGCGGCCGCGGAATTGCAATTTTCCCCGGGGACAGACTACACTACACTACACTACACTACACTACACTACACTACACTACACTACACTACACTACACTACACTACACTACACTGCACTACACTACACCACACCACACCACACTACACTACACTACACTACACCACACTACACTACACTACACTACACTACACTACACTACACTCTACAGTTGCCAGTAAGCTGGTAAGTGGGGGCTTGCATACCAAGGCTACCATGCCACATACAGCAGTTGTTGCCATGTCAATGTACTGTAGTAAGACGTTCCGCCGATACCTGTGTGAACCTTTAGCTCTCATAATCATCAGCATGAGCATGCATTCTGTACATTGTACATCGTGTGCTATCAAACATTTCACTCAAGCACTTGACCTCCCAGTGCTTCCCCTCGAGGATCCACATGTACACGTACTTCTCAGATTATGAAGAAAGAGACCATAATTATGTAAAAGGAAAAAGGACCTATAGGCTATAAGTTACTACATGTAGTTATGAGACATTTAGTGGGTTCGTTAGCATGTTTTCCTAGCATAAGGCTATAGTACGTTTCAAAAGTCCAGACCTCTGGTTTCAAAAACCCATTAGGCCAGCAGCTGTACCACATCAAATCTGTGATCACTTTGTGCAAAAACCTTCCGAAATTGGGCGTTTGTTATCCAATCTATCGGTTAGAAATTTATACGAGAAACATTGCGGGAGCTGCCTGAGCAAATTCCGAAGAAAATTCTCAAAAAGCTGAAACCAAATTTGAATTATTCGGAAGAGTCCAGAGGTCTATACTTTGAAACGCACTATAGGCATACTAGAAAAAAATGCTAGCGAGCCCAATCTGTCAATAGATCGAGGATGCTACGTGAATGAGCACTATCAGGGAGTAGTGTAATACTACTCCAGCCTCTCTGGGGTGAATTTTTCCAGTCTGCAATGTCGCCTAGCATTGCAGTGTACGTGGCATGCATTCGCAGCAGGCTCGTGAGTCATTGGTCGTAGTACTGTTATGTGCTTACCTCATATTGATTATCGGTGATAAGAGAGTGGTGTTTTTACGACTCCCTGCTGGTGATCTTGGTTGTGCAGTGGCACCTTCTATTTGCAGCGCTGGGACATCTTGTGACCTTTAGCTTTCCAATACATGTCTCCAGTGCATGCAGGGCTTCCCAGCAACAGGCGATCGTCATGTCCAGTGCATGGCTGCATCCGAAGCATTGTTTTCCATCCAGAGATCCACTGAACTAGGCCCAAGAGCTTGGTATTGATGCATGCCCTGGTCCCTATTCTTTGTATCATCAAAACAGGGCATAGTTGTTCAGGCTCGATGGCGCCTCCAGTTCACAATCACCACTTCAAAGACTGCTGATGGGTTGGGGGGGGGGGGGTTGCACGACTCACACGATCATTTCCTAGTCTCTGGTTAAGGTCGGCATGGGGCCTCTCATCCAGGAGTTCCTCCGTCCGTGAATACAGGATTAACTGATCCATTTTAGGAGGAAAGAGTCTCCACTTTACTCGTTTTCGCACGTAAGCGTCCTTAGTAGTGGACCTGCTCATTGAAGAACGTCAATTTTGCTTCATCCGCATGTCGTTAAGGGATTGAGACGCACTCACAACCTTCCAAAACATTCCACTTCAGTTCCGGGAGGGCTCTAGTCTACTCATTCTCCAAGCAGCCAACTGGTTCGATCTTCTTAGGTCTCATTAGCAGAGCTCAGTGTTACTGGTTGAACGGAACGCAGTGAAGTCAAGTCAGGCAAACAGCAAAGCAGTTCTAAATCGGCCCACGGAATCAGGGTCAGAGCGCGCGCACCAACTGCGATACAGACATTTCGTATTACCAACCAACACATGTACTAGGTTGAACCCTGATGCAATTGAACGCCCGGTGATCAATACCTAAGAAGCCGGAGCACATGTACATGTACATGTATAATTACATGCTTGAAATTCAATGGGAAAGATGCAAGATGCAGTCGGGCCTACTGAGTACTGTGAGATCACAAAGCAGCACGCAGTGGCTCATGCGACGCTGGACGAAACTTTTCGAACCTTTCAGGAAACGAAACTTCCGTGTTCCTCCGGCCAGTCCGATCCTGGCGATCCAGGTCGGTGACAGCCATAACGTCATCGTACATGTACATGGCATGGTATCTAGGTATCAAACATGTACACGGAGGCGTGAAATCTCTCACGACTCCATTGTTGTAACTGTACAATGACACTGCTAATACATGTAACCTGCATGCAGGTTTTGCCGGTTCATGTTCCATGTTGTGCAGGGTCATTATGGGCATTTCTTTGGTGTTTAAACCTGTATACATGTACATATAAAAGGCACAAAGATGGTTTGCGGAGTTCGTCGCAACTCAGCCTGTGTTTCTTGCACAACGCAATCATCAGGTGACTTATGACTAGGCATTGGCGGATAATGCTCGAAAAGGTGGTAGATTCTGCTCGAAAAGCAGTGAAATTGGCAGAACCAAACAAACCGTATGGCGGGCAATTCCTCGAATTCTGCTCCATTTCTTTATCCACATACCAAACATGCATGAAACTTACCAGAACAGGCACCGAATTCTGCCAATTTTTCTGCCGGCATTATCCGCATATGCCTACTTATGACGGTGCGTCTAGGTGGCGCTGAAGTCGAGACCCTAGGTCGACGGAGTTCCCTAAACCTCACCACCACTGCCACGATTCAGGTTGTGCGTGCTTCCCCTAGCTGCATCTCATGTTTGGCATATTAAGTGGTTCTTTGAAAGAAAGAAAAACACGCATATTTAGTGGGAGTTGGCAATCTAAAGCATAGTTTGGTGGTGGTGGTGGCCAGTAGGTATTGATTCAGCGCTGAAATATTGCCGTGATGGTCGTGAGGATGGGCACTTGGGTAAGGGAGCTACATGTACATGTACATGTACATGTATTAGCGCGGAAAGTATAGATTGTAAGTGAATATACAATGTACATGATGAATGTACATGATTTTACATGTAGAAGTGGAAGGTGTGAACTTGTAAACAGTAGTCTACTATTGAGCTTTTTCAAGGTTGGACCAACTTTTTTCACTTTTTGGCGCGGCGTGCGAGAAATATTTGAATCGCTGGTGAACAGGCGAAGCCCAGTTCATGGTGACTTTGTATGGGAATGGATTCCGTGGAGCTGAAAGAAGAGGTAGAATGGCGCTCCACTTGACGTCCGACACTCGTGTTGAGTCGGAGCAGTTGCCAGGAAGCCCTTCCATGGCTTGGGCGAAAAAGAACAAGCTTTAGCATCGCTCCAAGCCCTGGTACACGGTGGAGACGAACCTGTCACATGTCGCATACTTTCAATGCGTTTTGACATGCGACCTGTTCACCACAATCTCGGTGTGAGCGCCGCGGCGGTGGCGGAAACGGCGTCCTTGAAAAAGCTCTATACACTATACAGACATAATTTCAAACAAAGAAAGTGGAAATGAAAAGTAAGAGCCAAATACACGTACATGTATTGAAGTATAGTGTAGGATTTAAAAACACGTACATGTACATATACACGTACACGTACATGTACATGTACATGTACATGTACACGTACACGTACACGTACATGTACATGTACATGTACACGTACACGTACATGTACATGTATCTATCGTAAATTCCATCATACATGTACATGTACATTGTAGAATCTACATGTAGAAGGCGCCGTCATCACAGATTTCTAGAAGTAGAATTAGCAATCTTGAATTAGCGTTATGTTGTCACACTAGGACTCAAAGCTGCATGGTGTACTCAACCAGCGCCAGAGTTCATCTGTTGAACACAAGCGCTTTTTTCCGCTGTCTCTTATGAGTTAGTTATCGTCCCTTGGCGGACGCTGGACGGACGCAGTCACCCTCAAGCCGTGTACTTGGCACGTTTATGGTAAGCTTGTAATGGAGCATGTGGGGTCAATCCACGGTTTATCACGAGTGGGTCAGAACAAATTAGCTTAAAATGTAGCTTGATGATTACAGCACTTGGAAAGAGCAGGTGTTTGTGGAGTATGGACTATGGAGCACTATGCTACTAGTACCAATACTGGTCTTGGAAGTAAGAGCAGCGCCTGGACGACTTTCCGTGTCCGTAGCAACGCCATCGCCCTCAACACAAGGATGCTGTTGAACTTAGAACTCCGGCTAGAACTGAATAGATCCGACCAACCACAGAAGAGGAAAATCGATATTTCCGTCCGCTTCCAATCCAGACTGGTGGCCGGGCAGTCCTACCCTTTGTCGCTCAGTCTAGGCCTTAGTCTCTTATTCTTAAGCTATCTGACAGTTTCCGCCTGCTTCACTGAGTCAGCCAAGAAACACGACTCTTGCATGAGTTGTGAAGTTCCTTCTACATGTATGTGCACATACATGTACATGATTGTACATGTACATGTACATGTACATGTACATGTACATGTACATGTACATGTACATGACTGTACATGTACATGTACATGTATATAATACAGTACTTGCCAAGCTTGTTGCTAACGACGTTGTTACGTTAACATCTGCACGAAATCACCCTGCATTTTCTGCCATTTTATACTTCATGCCCATGTACATTGTAGTGACTTCACATTTTACAGGCCACGTTTTATTATTATTATTATTTAAATAGGCGTCGAGGCGACAATAGCTTTAGAATTGCGATCAACAGAACGAGCTGAACCGACATTTTCACAAAGGCTTTATTGTATTCAAAAAACGAGTGGATACGAAGGCAGTGAAGAACATGGAAGAAAGAAAAAATGTGATATGGAAGAAATGATGAACAAAAAATTGTACTTCGAACTAGTTTTCGCACAACACTCCTCAGGAAGCTACGTTGTACTAATGAAAAACAATCCAGAAAGATACTAATAAAGAGAAATGGAGTGAGAAGAAACAACACCTATGAAAATGATAATCCTCGCACTAAGGTCTGTTATTACCTTAGTGCTAGGATTATCATTTTCATAGGTGTTGTTTCTTCTCACTCCATTTCTCTTTATTAGTATCTTTCTGGATTGTTTTTCATTAGTACAACGTAGCTTCCTGAGGAGTGTTGTGCGAAAACTAGTTCGAAGTACAATTTTTTGTTCATCATTTCTTCCATATCACATTTTTTTCTTTCTTCCATGTTCTTCACTGCCTTCGTATCCACTCGTTTTTTGAATACAATAAAGCCTTTGTGAAAATGTCGGTTCAGCTCGTTCTGTTGATCGCAATTCTAAAATTATTATTATTGTAAAGCTTTCCTTTTGATCTTGTCTCTTATTGTTGTGACCTTTCCACAATCATGATTGTGTTGCATTGTTTAAAAAAAACGCCAAAAAAAGCCAAAAAAATCATATTCATATTGACGATTTGAAGAGGCTTTCAGGCGTCCACTACGTTTGGGGACTTTCAGGGTCCAGGGATAGCGGGAGCGCAAGTAGTTTTGCCCCCACCACCCACCACCATCGACAACAATCACACGACATTGGCATAATAGTTATACAGCTTGCTGTCTACAACATTGGGTGTATAAAACAGTAACTAAAAACACTACTTAAAAACACTGTTATCATGAAGCAAAATTAATTATTGTGCAGTCAGAAGGTGCAACAGCTAGCCCTGCATGACCGATGTCACGTGATACTGACATTCAACGACGGATGCACGTCTTGGATGCTCAAACCAACAGCTCTCAAACTAACTTGGAAGGTTCTAATATTTTAATAAATAACATGAGAAAGGGGAAGGGGGAAGGTGAGCGCACTCAAGACAAGACGTGATGGAGCTTAACATCAGGTCGTTGAATGTCACTATCACGGCAGTCAGTATTGTCCTGCATTATACATGTACATGTAGCTGTTGCACCTTTTGACTACACAACGATCTTGCTTATACATGTAACTGGTAGATCTACTAGTGTCATGTAACAGATTCCTCTGAGACAAGAATGCGATAATACTCCGAAAAAGGACCCACTTCCGGCTCTTTACGAACATTTTGAAAGTTTTTGGTTTCACAAGAGTATACTTTCAAGCCTTCTCATCAGGTGAAATACAGGCAATGGGAGAGGAACAAGAACAGTGGAGTAAGTTAGTACAGTCAGGAGGTGATAAAACAGTGCAAAGAAGAAGATAGCTAAAATATACAGCGAAAATGCGTGATCTATACACATAGCAATAATGACACAAAGGTGCAAGTGCGAGAAAACCCAACAAGTGTGACATGTGGTGCGACAACAAGAGACAACCAATGGACATACATGTAACTAAAAAGTTTTTGACGACCTACAGGTACCTAACAGCCTAAGTGTGAATCTAATTTGCTTCTGTTTGCAAAGGTTGGGTTTCTTTGTGTGAATATACATGTACATGTATACAGCTTCCAAAACATTCAGCAATTATAATTATCTAGCACTGCGTACACGTGACACAATCAAAAACAATCGTCTGAAAACACAGCACGACATTCAGGATGCTCAAACAAATGACTAGCAATGGACGACTCATACTTACATGTACTGTATCAGAACTAACATCAGAACAATCACCATGTGTATTGTAACATGACTTTGTAACACATTTTGGTCCTTTCTTTAAATTTTAATCCTTGGCTCTCCATCGATCAGAGTCTGAAAATACTCAATCTGCGGACAGAGTCTCAAAAAAATATATACATGTATATTCACTTTTTTCTTCGGTACATACTCTTTATCACCTTCTCCGCACTACCACCAGGTCCACCACGGTCTTCCACTTCAATTATTTCAACTGTTGTAAAACTTGTAATCTCACAGTAGCTAGTAGTAGCAGGTGACAAACATACAATCATGTACATGTACAGTACATGTACATGCAGAGTGGTGAGTGGGGACAACGGCGAGCCTGCCATCTGCCAGGTGCGCTTGTCGAACGACTTCGAATCCTTCAAAAAGAATCCGGCTGGCACTTCCCACCATTATTCAGTAGTCAGTCACCAGCTTACCACCTACAACGTTACTTAGTACAACTACAAGCCACAGCGCTAGCGCCAAGTACTGAAGTACTCAAGTAGTAGCGGTGTGCAAGTCTCAGAGATGCAGTGCAAGGCCAAGGCTGTAGCTAGCTGTCGACATGACATTGTCTTGTGTTCCGGCGCCGTATCCGTGTGTAGATTTTCGCTCGCGAGCTAGCTCCACACGTGTACCATGGTGTACAGCGCGCAAGCGGGTTCGGCTGTAGGTCTACACAGTATTATCATGATTATCAGTAGAGCCACAAGCATGATGAATGGCTCCGAAAATTTCCGATTTGACATTTTTGTGTTGCACCCTTCACAACGCGCTACATACACGGCACAATTATTTAGTTCACATTGCCGTAATGTTTCAATGGAGACTGGAGCATTGTTCGGTCCAATGAAGCGGTTCCCTGTAATTCGGCACTTTTCTCTTGGCTTCATTTACCTTTCGGAGCAGAGCGGGGGCAGAAGGCCTCTCCAGTAAAGGGGAACTCGAAGCGAGCAGCAACGGCCGTTTCCTGGTGAGAAGGTGTTACTTGAACAGCAAGTGCTGCCTGCTGTGGGAACGTAATCATTGGTGGTACTCGCAGCAAGGCGGTTGAAGCTGATCCTAGTCCTGAAAAACAGGTGCGTATGTCCTGCAATTGTTTCTATGCCAAAGGAAAATTTGAACAAGCTTTGCAAACGCCTAGCGCCTAGCGGTGGGAGGCAACGCTTGACTTACGTCCTACCGCTCGCAACTGTACACCACCTGCCCTGTAGATATCTACCGAGTGAACTGTAGTCTGTACTGCTTGTCTGAGAAAGCAGGATGCGGTGTTGGACATTTTATTTCGGATTTGGTCCTCGTCTATAAACAAGAAGATCGGGAGCGTGGCCACCCTCTCTCTCTGTTTCCCAGCGATGTAGGTTTTGTGCTGAAATAGCCACAATGTACATGATTGTACGCAATTGGCGCGCGCTACCTCCAGCTGATGAGTATAGTTATTTTACTGTTGTTGTAAATACAATGCGGCTTAGTTGCGACTGTTACAGGTACGTAGGCACATCCACCACGAATTCCTCGGTGGTATGCCGGCAAGAAATGCACGAAGTCAGAAGATGTGATTTACTTGTACTCACGCTAGCAGTAGGTTGCAAGTCTACAGTCACAGCTGCGTTCTCATTAGTACTACACAGTGTGATGCAAGTGCACTTCTTCATCTATAACTATAAGGTTTATCAATTACTGAATTAGGGACCATCTAAAGTACTACAGTAATTGTTACTGACGTCGCTCACGAGGTGAAAAGATTGTGTGTGTGTGGGGAGGGGGAGCTTTGAGCTCAGTGAGACTGAAAATGACAGCCCCAAAAAGGGACTTTCCCATATTGCGCATGCTTTGAGCTCGGTGTAATGTACGTCCCAAGGGAACTTTCTCTTGCACTTCTTTCTGGGAAAATGAAACGGTGGTCCTGGTGACCAATGTCTGTACTTCGGTTGTGCCCATATCCGGGCGAGACTGTTCCATTGGACTGTCTGTGGGCAAGCTTGTCTCGTGGGAATCCTATGTGAACGCCAGCGACTGGCTGTCCACTGAGGTAAATTTCTACAGTAAGCTATGGTCACCGCTGTGCTAAAGGGTGCACCCCACTCTGCCACCTGATGAGCTGTTGAACTCGAGATGCCAATCTGGAAGTTGGAAACGATGCGAACGAAGTGGAAGTGGCAGCGAAGACACAGGGTGATGAGGCAGCATAAAGATCAGAATCCTTCTGGACCCCGGAGTGGGAAAAGAGGGTGAGGGCGTTGGTGCCTGTCTGGTTGCCACTCCGGAGGCGCTGGAGCACATTCGGTCGGGTCTCCGCAGAGTGTTTCGTGTGACCGTGAATGCATAATGGTATGGATAGTGTTCAGAGTTTGGCCGTGTGAGAACTTGGCCACGATACGAGCTCCAGCTCCTTGGAAAAACTACAGGTTATTCTGACATTTTGGAACAGCTATTTTCTGGCTAGCGTCTCCATCATGTTACCGCTTGTTGCCACTTTGGATTGGGAATTTCCGCACAATATTGGCAATGGCTTTCTCCTCCTCTGCCTGGCCACACAGCTTGTTCCCCGGGATGATCAGACTCCTCGCTGGTCAAGCAAGCCTGTGTGTGTGTGGGGGGGGGGGGTATCTTGATGAGGTCAGACACTGCCGTAGCGCGCAATGAGGAGTGCATCGACTTCCCAAACGAAGAGCAATTTCTTTTAGCAGCGGCCGTGAACGTCCTCGCCAAGTCTTGGTCAGTCAGCGCAATGAAAACTGAAATTTTATTGATAATTATTCCATCCAGTCACCTCTTCACCTGTACCTTATAAGAATATGGAGGTGTGTGTGTGTGTCTTGAAACCAAGCACTTCTCAGGATCTTTGTTTCGCACTGCATCTGTGTTGGCATGGCCATATTCAAATTTCACGGTCAACGGTTCAATTTGATAGGGCCTGTCACAGTGTGCAATAGCAGGATTGCTACGAGTATATAACTGCTTACTGGTAGAGCATCGATGGCCATAAGCGAGAGTCCCCGGCTCGAGTCCTGGTGGTGGCAGTCAATTTTCTTCTTCAGATTTTTCTCCCCCAGACTTGTGTACAGTATTTTCCGGAGTATAAGCCGCACCCAGATTTTTGTTACAAAATTAGGGGTGAAAGTTGGCACTGAGATACCGAGTTCGAGTGCTTTGATTTTCTCCGATCCAATATTCGAGTATTCGAGTATTCTTCATCTCCTATAAATTGCACACCAAGGGCCTTAAAATCACATGATACAACCCTGATTGAACCGAGTGGCAGTCATTTTTCTTGGGTATATTGGTTGGTGGGTCATTTGGGCTCTCTCGTGAACAAATGTTCACCACGCAGTCTGCACATCAATATCTGCCGCCTGCTGCTCTGAAACTGTTGATTTCTGTGGTAAATGCATGTACCATGTATGAACGAGAACTCTGATTTATTCCGAGTACGATTATTTTGGGAAAAAAACGAGCGAGTGCTCGAGTATTCGGTATAATTGTTTCACCCCTATACAAAATACAGACATCTACTCTGTTTGTCACAGTTAATTTGACCATTTCAGTATACTACAGTCCATTTCAAAAATATAGATGCGTGATTTTTTTTAAAAACGTTAGGCCAGCACCTATGCCACATAAAATCTGTGATCACGCTGTGCATAAAAATTTCGAAATTGGGCATTTGTTATCTGATCACTTCTAAAAATCTATATGAGAGTAATAGGTGGAAGGACCTAAGCAAAATTCCGAAAAAAATGATCAACAAGATCCAGCCAAATTTGAAATATTTCAAAAATACCATGCGTATATATTTTTGAAATGGACTGTAAGTAGCACCGACCATTTTTGGGGTAAGTTGCTGGTATTTAAAGTTCGGCTTGTACACGTACTCCAGAAAAACAGTATATTGTCCTATTTCGCATTATTTGCTGCAGTTTTACATTGGAACAGTAACTGGTGATGGCAGACCTGCCTGAAGTCTTCCTAGTCCCGAATGGGTTCAACAAGACGCAGTTCTGCCCAGAGTTCAGCATCTTCAAGGGCCCCGACGGCATCCGCTATTCGGACAAGTACTCCGACGCCAGCGCTACCTGGGTCATCTCTGCTTCCATTCTCATATTCTTCATGAAAACTGGCTTTCTCTTTGTCGAGGTATGTCGAATTTTGCTGAAGTAAGTTTTCCATTGCTAGCACGTAAAATTTTCCAATTCAGTGGCATTTGCAAGTTCATAGTACCAAAATAACCCAAGTTTAGTTTTGTGGTCCGAGCCGTTTTGGCTGTTTCCGAGCCGATCTAAGTACAGGAGCGAGTGCATCAATGTAAATTTGCTATTGGCTGTCCCGCAGGGCTCATAATGAAATGCTCTTTGTCTACCACCCATGCAGTTAGTTCGGAAAGCTAGCTAACGATCCCTGTACTAGAAATGTATATGGCATGCCTTGTTGCATGATGGCCACTGCCCCCCCCCCCCCCTCCATATTAGCCTATATTCTCTGGCCACGGGAAGGTGAAATAAATAAATAAATAAATGATGTTTGTTACTCCCAGGAAATGAACGTACCGTTGCAGTGGTGTCTCTTTCAGGCAATGTTCAACCGTGTGGACTAGTTGTCTCTAGAGCGTCAAACTCAAATTTTCACCTCACACGTGGCCCTCCACAATTACCAGCTGCATTTTGGAAATGAACAGTTTGGTGTGCGTGCGGGTTGTGTTTGTTTTCATTTTGAAAATAATGAATCCTGACATCCTTCCTCTCTCTCTCTCTCAGTCGAATAATGGTGATGATGTTTGAATTCCATGTTTTGCTGACAGGATGATGAACAGGTGATGTAAGGGTGGGTGGCAGCTGAAAATGCTGAAATCCTTCTTGAAAACGCAATCAGTAACCCTGGGAGTCCCACCCTCCCGGCCTCCTACTACAGACAACTTACCCTTATAACAATATTTGCTTCAGACCAAGAAATATCGTTATAAGGATTGATGCCGTTAAGGGGGTTAGCGTTAAAAGGGGTAGGTTGACCGTACCTTGGTTTCAATCCGTGTGCTTGGTGTGTACAGTAAAGCCTGTGACTTACGACCACCTCTTGGGGCCAGAGAAAGCGGTCTTCAGTGGCAGGTGGTCCTTAGTTAGAGGTTTGCACCGCACAACCGTATATGAATGTGAGATAGTCCGTGCCTGGCAAAGTGGCCAGTAGTAGCAGGCTAGTCGCTAGTCACGGTGGTCTTTAGTTACAGGTTTTACTGTAGTAGCAGGCTGGTCGCTAGTCACGGTGGTCTTTAGTTACAGGTTTTTATGTACTTGGTGTGTACTCCACGTTGCTATCTCTGTGTGCAGGTTGCATTCGTCTCAGATAACCACCAGGCCACTCGCCGTGTGGTCCTGGCCAAGTACCTGGACACCTGTGCCAGCGCAATTGGCTTCTATCTGTTTGGATACGCCGTGTCAGGAGCAGCCGGAGCAAATAAAGCAGTCTTGGCTGAAGAAAATGTAAGACTGAGCATCTCAAAATTATGCAAAAAAACCATCCAATCACAGTCAACTTCGCTAATAATGACTGCGGAAATAACGACAATTCGTGAGTAACGACAGAATTTCCATGCCCAGAGCAAAGTCCCATCCAACTGTAATACATATAATGAGACTTCGGGTATAACGACACTTCGCGAATAAGGACACCTTTTTGATGCCCCGCCGAGTGTCGTTATAAGCGAAGTTGACTGTAATTCAGCTCTGACGCCCGATCAATCTTCTACTTAGATTTTGACTGAAGCTATTCCCAATTTACCGAGTGCAGAGCAGGGCATTCCACACCTTTCGCAGTATACAGTGTGTGTGCGTGCGTGTGTGTGTGTGTTTGTGTGTGCGCGCGTGCATGTGGTGTAGACCAGGTGTGCATTAGGGGGTCGATTCACATGGCTTCGCCAGCTGTGTGGATTAGACAGTTATCTGGCGCTTGTCTTGATCTGTTTCAATCAGAATCAGATCCGCTATCGTTGCTATAAAGAGAAAATCTGTGGGTGCATATCCAGTGCATTTGCACAATTTGCGTGCTTCTCTTGCGACGGGCGTATACATGGTACATGGTGTGTGTACTTGCTTTCACTGCAGGACTTCATCGAGTGGTTCTTCAGGTTCACATTTGCCAGCAACACCGCTACAATTCTTCACGGCACGCTTGTCGGGGAGAAACGGAAGTTACGCATGCTGGCGCTGTTCCTGTACGCATTCCTGATCAGTGCCTTTATCCATCCGTTCATAGCACGTTTATTGTGGAGTCCTGTCGGAGCCTTTTCCCCGTATAGGTAAGGTATGGCTCTGTCTGACTGCGTGTGTGTGTGTGTGTTTGTGTGTGTGTGTGTGTGTGTGTGTGTGTGTGTGTGTGTGTGTGTGTGTGTGTGTGTGTGTGTGTGTGCGTCTGTGTGTGTGTGTGTGTGTGTCACGTCTTTCTTCTCTTTCTCAGACTCTTCCTGACTTTTCTTTCATTCTCCTGGGTGGTTACCAACAGCCAGTGCATGCGAGAATATGTGGTGTGATGTGTGTGCGGGAAAAAAAATAAAAAGACCAAAAGTAGGGATTCACTGGCCAGAAAAAGCCACTTCATAGCTGTGTGGTGTAGACCAGGCTGAATAGTGGCGGTCAATTCTTCAGCCTTGCAAGCTGTTGAATGGTGCAATCCCAGCACAAGCTGCTATGGCTTCTGCTGTAGCATCGCTATCATCGCCTCCGGCGATAGGCGTCCAATGGTGTGTGTGTGTGTGTTTGTTTGGGTGTGTGTGTGTGTTTGGGTGTGTGTGTTTGCACGTGCTTGTACGCGTGTGTGGGTGGGTGTATATGCATGTGTGTGTGGGGGGGGGGGGGTGCGCACGCGTGTGTGTGTGTGTGCTTGTGTGGCTGTGCTTGTGTGGCTGTGCATGTGCACCAGCGTACACACACACACACACACACACACACACACACACACACACATATTTGTGCATGGGCACACATGCACGTGCCAGTATTCCATCATATGAGGTTCTGTGCTCACAGCAGAGACTTCTGTGTGTGCTATTGTAATGAAAGTGGACCACAAAAGACTTCGTACTAATACTGATTTGAACCAGCTGTGAAAAACGAGAATTGTTGACTTTTCGGCAAGACAATCGCTGTGTTCACTATTCAATTGATCTGTACTTGTGCATACAGGCAACTTTGCGTATAACGACACTCGGCGGGGCATCAGAAAAGTGTCCTTATTCGCGAAGTGTCCTTATATCCGAAGTCTCATTACATGTATATGTGTACAGTGGGATGGGACTTTGCTCTGGGCATGGAAATTCTGTCGCTATTCGCGAATTGTCGTTATATCCGCAGTCGTTATTAGCCAAGTTGACTGTAATATTATGTTGTTGCTGGTTAGGTTCTGTAATGGCACACTGAATCGTGAGACTGGGCAGTTTGATTACCAACGGTCGTTCCCGGGGCCCAACGACAACATTGTGTTCTTCGACTTTGCCGGCTCCGGCGTTGTGCACATGCTTGGTGGGTTTGGCGGCCTGGTTCTGGCTCTCCTCTGCAAGCTAGATCTTCACAAAGCCAACAAGAAAAATGCCAAGGTAAGAGTCGGGAACAGTCGACGAGAAGACAACATTTTTTTAATCCCAATGAGTAAAATATTATGCTGCGTGTCACTCGTTCTATATAATCATGACGTGTAGATGTTTGGTTATGTAGAATGATTGCCCAGCATATATTTAATGATAGCGATTTTAAGAGCGAGGTGCACCTTTTTTGATCGTTAAGATTTTCACTGACTCAAAATTCAGGGTGTTGATGCATTCACGTTGTTCCCCGGGTTTACTCTATTTGCTCGTCAGCGGAGCACAAATAAATGAAGTGGAGATCATTATGTTCTCTAGACTAAGACATGAAGTTTTTTTTTAAGTCTGGTGGAAAATCAGCTGCACGTCGATGTAGTTTCTTGAAACCGCTTTTGGCATTGCTTTCCTTTCAGTTTTTGGGGTTTTCGCCTTTGGCCTTAGGTTGGTGGATCAGATCTATCCTCCCCTCACCATTTAGGCTGCATCTGATGCCTGATCATGCGATGGTGGCGTCCCGCGGAAGCCGAATGGTGGTTCTTGACCCGCCCTGTACTCGAACCCGTGCATTTGTTTTTCATTTTTTCTTTCAGGTTGAACGCAATGAACACGGCGAATACCGGGTCAGTAACAACTTCAACGCCAGTGGTGTCTCGGCCGCGTCGCGGTCTAGCATCAAGCGGGGATCAAAGGGCAGCTCGCGCACCAGCGGCGGCCCCATGGAAATGAGCACGTTGAGTGCGAATACACCGTCACCCGGCGCTGACCCATCGCTACAGCAGACCGGACCCAGCGTGGCGTATCTACCAGCCGACGTAGTGGTACGTGTATTCTGTGTATAACACGTTATTTTCGGTGTAACTTTAATTTCGGTATTTTCGGTAGAGAAACCAGGCACGTAAATTTTGATTACACCTAAAAGGCACTAGAGTATGCACTGTAGGTTAAGAGAATGCTCATCACCTACTTCTACATAACACCTGAAACCCGGTAGGTCCCTGACACCGAATTTTAAAATTTAAATTTCGGTGTCAGCGACCTATTTAAATGCACCTAAAATTACATGTTATGCAGTAGTACCGATGAGAATGCCAAGGTGCATAATCCTTGACCACATGCAGTGCTGCTCAATGAAATCCAGTCGTGTCACTCAAGTTTGCGCCTTGCATCATTTCGCAGCCCAGTGTTTGCAGGTCTACGGCTGTGCAACCGGCTCGGCGCGTACTTAAGTGACGCGACTGGATTTCATTAAGCAACACTGTACATGTATAATCATGTTGGTCCAGGTCATGATCGTTTCTATATACATATATTTGCAGTGTCTAATACTTAGGTGATTCCGTAGCTCCTCAGGCAGAGATAACCTAGACTGGTTGTGTTCTATTGATATCATTATTATTCACTTCTATAGCTACACATCCTGATGCAATCTTCGCAAACTGTATAGCATGACAAATCTTTGGATGCTCGAGTTCAGGCGTGAATCCCGATTGCGCACCATATTCGGTACATGAAATACATGGTACCGAACACACACTGTACCTAACTATGGTTCTCTAAGGTTCGGTGATAAACGATAGGGATTGTTTTGCACTCTAGGTCATTATGTCCCCGTGTAAGTCAGCGTGTGAGAAACAGTCAGAAGCGTCTTGTCGCTAAATCCCTCGGACGGTTTTAGTACAAACAAGTGCAAACTCTAACGTTTGCCTACTTGGAAGTGCATGCGTGAGGTTTGACTTGGGTACGAGGTGATTCGTCATTATTTAACACGAAAGTAAAATAGCCTTCCGTAGGGTTCGAGGTGCGAACCTTTCCATTTCTTCCCCTAAAAATGTAATACTGATATCCTTAGATTGCAATGGTGGGTTGTTCATTCACATAATCCTTGGTGTTGGGAAGCAGGGGGCAGTTGAAAATGGCAATTTTTCTGCATATTATTTGTTGTGGTCATTTCTTAACATCATGGTAAAATAGGCCTTAGCACCACATTTTCAAGTCAGTTTTCAAACGAAAGAGACCCTACGCGTCCAGGATGGTCCAGAAAGACTGGATCAAGAATATGTTCATCCAAATTCAAGCCATTCAAGCTTGCATAGCAATAGATGTATCACCCTGATTTCATATGCAATTGTGATCAACATCTGTGAGTAAATTCAGTAATTGCCAATGTTTGGCCAATACCAGGGCCAACACACCGACATTTCTCCTTCCCAGGCGTCGTTTCCAGTATGTAGCCATCATATGCTTCCTCTTCAGCTAAATGTGTTGTCACTGGAGGTTGAAACCAGCGGCTATGACTCTCTTATACTCTATTTTACCGTAAACATCGCGCACATGCAGACTGAAAGCTCTTGCAATGTCACTTCCTGAAGGAATATCAGTCTCAATTTTGGAGGCGAACTTGTAAGAACATTGGCAATGGCAATGGTAAAAAGAAATTTGACATGACTTTTTGCATGCGCTGGCAATGAGATATTTTACCGATTTGTTAAGAAATGACTCAATGTTAAAAAATTACGAATCACCTCGTACCTCTGTATTTCTTTTAGGCTTGACTTAGCTGAGGAAAGGCTGATCCCTTTTAATGTTGCATGGCGGAGTATTGAAGAAGTTGGTCTTGAACACTGGGGTTTCTTTGTATACGTGTACGTGCTATTGTTGTTGTGTAGGTGGCAGGTGGTGTGTCCATCAATAGCTCGGTTGAAACACGACATACAAATGCGGACACGCGGATTGACGAAGAAGATGATTTCCTGGACTGGATGTACCCCAGAGTAAGATTGCTAGTCCACGCTGCAATGAGCCAGTGCATGTACAGTATGTGGTTGTGTGCATGTACGGGGGTGGGGTGTGTGCATAGGGGTGAGTGTGTGTGTGTGTGTGTGTGTGTGTGTGTGTGTGTGTGTGTGTGTATGTGTGTGTGTGTGTGTGTGTGTGTGTGTGTGTGTGTGTGTGTGTGTGTGTGTGTGTGTGTGTGTGTGTGTGTGTGTGTGTGTGTGTATTGGGGGGAGAGGTGAGGCAGCAGCAGCTGCGCAACATGCACTTGGATCCTTTTTAGAAGATTTACCCCTTGGATCAGGTGAGAATATCTGAACAAGACCCTCTCCTGATGGTAAATGTACTCAACATGCATGTGTCCATGTGTGTACAGGACTCTTCTGGAGAGCACATGGAGTTTGCTGCTCTTGGTGTGCTGATTCTGTGGATGACCTTCTTTGCGTTCAACTGTGGTACGACGGAGAGCGTGTCTGGAAAGGTAAGGTTCAGTAGCGTCCTCTGGGGTGGTGGCAGGGGGGGGGGGGGGCTTTGGTGCTTGAGAACCCCCCCCCCTCTCCCTCCCCGTCCCTCGAAATGCCCCACGTGCGTGGTCTCTATAACCCATGCCGCTTCACATATCATAACTATGTGTGAGCCACACACACGCACACACATGCATGCAAACACACACACACACACCTGTACTTGTACTTGTTTCTCACTGCCAAAACTGGTCACGTGATTCCCCCCGGAAGAGGGGAGAGAGACTCGAAAGGAATCTTGGAAAGATGACTCAATTGGTTATTGAATCGCCCAACGGCCGACACCCCCTAAAATCCCCAAAACTCTGGGTGGACTTGAAAATAACCCCACTTATGGGCTCACCACACCTCAGTAAGTGGGTGAGGACAAGGTGCAGAAAAAGGATTGACGGCATCAGGGTATCCGTCCCGGGATCCAACTGCAGTTACCCCTGCCCCCAGTGAAGGTAATACTTGCTACTAGGTGAGTGGCTAAATCAGAGTGGATCTGATAAAAGCTTCAATAGCACCGGCACTTGCACCGGGCCATTGATTACACAAGAGTTAATCTAGCCAGAAGCAGTCCATGGTTAACAGGTATGTATACGGAGTTTGAAGTATACATACACACACACACACACACACACACACACACACACACACACACACACACACACCAGATCCTACGATTGCCCCTGGGCCTCCTCCTGATGCACTTCAGCAGTCTGAAGCAAAGTATGTGGTGGCGGTTGAACTAAACGGTTGCAGGTGTCCCAATTCCAAACAAAGATGGCTATAGTCTGTGAAATCACGATCAAACACGCTGAACATTATGCGCTCTACACTTCTGCCAAGAATGGTGATGTTTGAATCACTCATGTCCCAACCCTCTTTTAAAAATAATGTAGACGTTGATACACAAGTTTAGGCCAGCATCCCGACTGCACAATGTATGGTCCAGACCATGTGAACATTTGGTATCAGTTACAACGAAACTTCAGTATTACGTACCTCGTCAAGAGTCGTAAAATATGTACTTTATAGCCTAGGTCAAATGACTGGTATGGTACAGTGCAGGGTCGTAAAAATAGTACTTTATATCCCATAGTATGTACTATCCCAGGTACGTTGTACTGAAGTTCGAGTGTCACATGTGCACTCTGGCTGGTCCCAATTTTGGCGGATATGCGAGTTTGCATTGCGTTGTGCGTACTGTCGGGCAGTGGCCGACTCCGGCTCAGCTGGTAAACGTCTCCATGAGATTGGACCACCACCACCGGTTGGTCGTGTACCTGATTATGTGTGATGAAAAAATCCAGTTTAGAAATCCTTGCCACTACCTGCCCTGCCAGATGTGGTAGGTGTACTGCTGTAAGTGGGATTGTGGCGGAACCTTGACCATTGTGATGTGTTCTGATTAGTACAACCAGAATCTATACCGTTCGGCGAGTGCTTTGTTTGTTTGTTTGTTTGTCCGTTTGATGTGTTGTCACAGGTTCACCACTCCATTCTGGGACGCATTGCACTCAACATGGTGGTCTCGGGCTGCTTCGGCGGCATATGCGGCATCCTGATAGCACTGTTCGCGCAGCTCAGGTCACGCAGCCGATTCATCAACACCAACGAGATTGCCAACTGCATTCTCGGTTCACTGGTGGCCATCACAGGCGTGTGCCCGTACATTGACTCTCCACGGGTATGTTTCCCATGTGTACCAACCCCCGGGACGTTAAGCCTTAGAATATGTGTGCCGACCCCTGGGACATAAGGCCTTAGAATATGTGTACGGACCCCAGAGGCATAAAGCCTTAGAATATTTGTGCAGACCCAGGGGAATAAGGCCTTAGAATATGTGTGCCGATCCTGGGCCGAAAGGCCCTAGAAGGGAAGTTCACATTGAGTCCAAGGTGTCAGCGCTGGGCGGGCCATTTGCTGGAAAAAAACTTGGCAATCAGAGAGAGTTTGTTTGACGGGTTGTGATCACAACAATGGTTGCAAATGGAACAGGTGGCCATTGCCATAGGACCAGTAGGATGATCCTTGTTCAGGTTGACGAGATCAGCCAGCCAGTGGTCTACATGTCTCCGTCAGTGACATTGGCTTTTCACCAGCAATTGTATCATCGTTCCAAGCCCGGCCTTGGAGCAGCTGTCGGAGAGACTTTTTTCTTCAGCCCTACTGTGTTCTGCCCCCCCCCCCCCTTCCTTCCTCTCTCTCTCACACACTCTCTCTCTCACTCTCTCTTGTTCTCTCTCGCTCTCGCTCTCTCTCTCTCTCTCTCTCTCTCTCTCTCTCTCTCTCTCTCTCTCCCATCGATGCGTAGACTATCTGCTGACCCCAAGACCTTTGTTCAGGCGAGGATGGCTCCTCCATTTATGCGCTAGCCACCTCCCGCTCCCCCCCCCCCCCCCCCCCTCTGCATTTTTTCATTGCTTGTACTTCTCTGCTTCTGCTTGTTAGCACTCAACACAGAAATGGATAATAAAACATTGAAATGGATAGCTGCTTGCGTGCTGAAAATCGTTTGTCACACGTGCCATTCATTTTACTTTTCCTGTGAAAGACTATAAGTATTGCATGCTGTAAATGTTCTCTTTCTGCTTTGATGTATGCACAGGCAATCGTTGTTGGCATTGGGGCCACTCTGTTTTATCACCTCGGAGCACACGCCGAGTTCCGTTGGAAGATCAACGACACGGCCCGTGTGTTCCCGGTCCATGGCATGTGTGGCATGTGGGGATTACTGTGTGTAGGTGAGTGAGCGCGATATGTGGGGATTACTGTGTGTAGGTGAGTGTGGCATGTGGGGATTACTGTGTGTGGGTGAGTGTGGCATGTGGGGATTACTGTGTGTGGGTGAGGGAGTGTGGCATGTGGGGATTACTTTGTGTGGGTGAGGGAGTGTGGCATGTGGGGATTACTTTGTGTGGGTGAGGGAGCGTGATGTGTGGGGATTTCTGTGTGTAGGTGAGTGAGTGTGGCATGTGGGAATTAGTGTGTGTAGATAAGGACGGGGAACTTCATGCCGCAGTGGCTAACTTGAATGACGGTAGCAGAGTCTGTGCAAATCATTGACTACCGCGGGACTCGCACTTGTCACGTAACACCGTACATGTATCACCTGGGATGAATGCTTAACTCTGATTTTGAGAAAATTGGCCAGAAATCTAACCCAAGTCTAGCATCCTGAACACTCAGTATTAATTTTTATTTTTGTATATATTTATTTCACCTTCCCGTGGCCAGGGAATATAGGCTAATATGGAGGGGGGGGAGGGGGGGGGGGACGATAGCCAGCCATGGCAGTAAGCAAAAACAATGCAAAAATAGTACAATTTACAAGAGGCAATAACCTACACATAACAGAGTTATTAGTACAGCCGAACACAGACTGGAGTGTGTGATGTTAACCTCCAAGAGCTGTTGTGGCCAATTCCAGGGGAAATAGAATGGATAGCTATATTTACGGATACCGATTCTCCAATGGCGGTAGCCCAAGCTGCAAGGCCGTTGCCTGATAAACCAGTGTTTAGGGTTTTTGCTAGAAAGATTCGTGAAGAAAGATTCGTGGGTAAATGAAGTGGTTTCCTTTGGCATTGTCTATATAATTATAGAGAAAGAGAGAGCTCACTGACTTGAGCTCACTGACTTGTCAGTTTGAGCACTCTGGCAAGGTACGTCCGGGCCTGGTTTAAATCTGGCTTTGGAAATTTTATTTTTCATTGCTACCAGGTTCGGCCTCATTTCCTCTATGCTGCGCTGATTAGTCCACAAAGGACGAAACAGTTCTGTCCGCAGATTGAGTAAATTGACCAACATATAACCCAATCTACATGACCTCCTTTTGGGATTGTTGCTGCTGTTTCTGCTACTGCTGTTGCTGGTGGTGGTCCTGCTACTGCTGCTGCTGCTGCTGCTGCTGCTGCTGCTGCTGTTGCTGCTGCCTGCAGGTATTCTTGGACAAGCCAATCTTATTCGCCAGACCTATGAGAACCTATGCCAGTGCTTGGAGATCCGCCTACCCGACACAGTAGATGATGCATGGATGGTTTTCCTCTATCAGGTAAGATGACTGTTGAGCTCTAAAAATCTTTGAACAGAGCTATGAAAATTTGAGTTATACTTTTTCTCACCCCTTGGCACTAAAGGGGTTAACCAGCATTTAGTTACGTACTGGTTATGTTCTTGAACCCTTCGTTCAACTTCATCTTTGAAAGGTCAAATCTGGTTTAGGCACAGCCACATGTCACAATTCAACATGCACTTCGATTCCCTCGAGCATGCCATCATTAGTGTATTCGCCTGGAAGAGGCTGTTCCGCCAATTCTAAATCTTTTTTTCAATACAATAACGGCTGCTACAAGATGCATGTCACGTCTAGGCCTAGGCCTAATGTCGTGTATGCCATTCATTGCACCTACGAGTTTAGGTGTGCGACTGCCAGCCGTTGCTGCTCAAAACGTTAGCATAGTTAGAGCAGGGGCAGTGTGCATAGTGGAGTTAATTAAACTTGTATACGTTGAAGCAATGACTCCATCTAACATTGTTTGTCTGCATGCTTGGCTCCCTGTACGTGCAGCTTGGAGCCATCGGCGTCATAATGGCGTGGAGTGTCGGCAGCTGCGGCTTCGTCTTCATCGTCCTCCGCGCCATTCCCATGCAGGGCTTTGCCAACATGGTGGACTTCTTGTTTGTGGATTTCTTCGACCACTACATCCTCCCGGTGCTGACTGTCATAATCGCGTGCAAGAAGCCTGGACCACGGCGGTATCAGCGCAGTCGCAATGGAAGGAACCCCGCCAAGTCCGAGGACGCAGATGGTGAGGGGCCGGGAATTATTTTGTTTTTGAAACTTGAAATTGACTTGATGCTAGCCAGGAGACCTTTAGAGATCAGTGCAAAGTAGAGAAAGTTATTTGATTCTGACACGTTGGCGTTGGATGAATGGTGCAACACAGTGAAATGATGTTAGTACACTCATACCTCGGCTATCCGGACCTCGAAGGAATGGGCACTTCGGTCTACCGGACACCCTTTGGGAGAGTTTCAGTGGAAATACACTCAAACGCCTCTTATCCGGACGCCTCAGATACGGGCACGTCTCTCTACCAGGCACCTTCAGCTTGAGTTCCTATGGCAAAAATGCTTCGAATTTGGGAGTGTTTAACTTTTTTCCATAGGTGGAAGTGCCTATTTTTCACTGCCAACCTATGTAATCCACACATTGTTATCAATGGGTTCCTTTTGAATCCTGAACATGTGCAATACTTGCCAAATAAACTTATTCAAAGATGATATGATCCATGGTAGATGAGTTATCCTGAGATAATGGGAAAATCTGAGATACGGGCAGTGCCCGGTCCCAAGGTGCCCGGATAAGAGACGTCCGAGCATATTACTACTCTTTTGTCACTTTTGTGGAAATAGTAATGCCGCACTCCATATCTATGGTTTTTCCCCATCAAAACGAATATCTCGGATGGTGAGCCAATTAAATTATGGTGAAAAAAGGAGGACAAAATGTTACGAGTTATGACTAACTGTTCACCAACGTAACCAGATCGTATACAGTCAGCGAGTGCGACAAAATGGCACAAAACTGACAAGGACTGTATAAGATCTGGTTACGTTGGTGGACAGTTAGTCATAACTCGGAACATTTTGTCCTCCTTTTTTCACCATAAAACGAATATCATTCGGACTTACGGACATTTCAAAGTTACAGGCACTGCCTGGTCCTGGACCGCCCGGATAAATGAGGTATGACTGTAGTTGCAATTCAGTTTGTGCGAGTACAACCATGAGGTACTGGTTGCAGGGGGCCAGCCTAGCATGCAGTCTCACGTATAATCACACTCTACTCTATCACCGGCAGGGGTGTAGCACCCGCTACGACTGGTACGACCATGGCCGTACCGCTTTTCGAAAAGTGTGGTCCGTCCGGAACGTGCGAAACCGTACTAAAAAAATCAGGATCCATCGATGCATACCGTATTTTACCGGTTGTAAGTCGACCCCGGTTATAGGTCGACCCCCGTATCCGGAGGTCTCAATTCTGCGTTTTAAAGTTTTCACCCAAAGAAGCACTATTAACCACTTCCTGCTATTAACACATCAACAAATCATGTAAACATTCCTTAATTGAGGTTATAACATCCCAATCCTTCAAAAGACCAATAAACTGGAAAAATGTGTACACATAGTGCACTCGTGCATGCAGTGCAGGTCATTTTTTTTGTAAGATTCTGATAGTTCCCGGTTATAAGTCGAATCCCGGTTGTAAGTCGACCCCCACCCTTTCTCCTTCTATTTTAAGTCGTAAAAGGTCGACTTACAACCGGAAAAATACGGTATGCGCATCCGATTTTTGACCTTTTTCTAGACTCGTACTCGTAGATCTGCCATACATCTGCAGTCGTACTGAGTACTGTACTCGACTCGACTGCACACTGCACAGTCCCAGAACGCAGGATGTTGTGTCTTTTTTACAAAATTTCATGGGGGAGGTCCCCGGACCCCCTCCAACACGGCCTTCAGCCGCACCGACCTTCGGTCGTACCACTTCCAACAAAACCCCTGCTGCGCCCCTGACCGGACAGCTAGCTGTTTTGGATCTCTGTCAGATCTTATCTGTGGAGCTCAGAGTTACTGGTCGAACCGATCACAATGAAGTCTGGGAGATGACAAAGTATTGCTAAACCCGCTCAAAGCGTCCAAGTCGGAGTGCCCTAACTGCGATAAACACAGCGATCTTTGCACAAGGGCAGATTACATTATAATCATTATACATTCGACTCTGCTTATAACGACGCATATAGTGAATTTCATGATACAACTTAGCGAACCGTTGTCCATGTCCAAGTTTGAACACCCAGACAAATGGACCCTTCGTAGCGAACCATTTTCGCTTATGACGAACTACAATGGACCACATGTAAGCCAGGTGCACTCGTGCAGTCATGTGCCACATGCTAGGCATGACTTGCTGCTTGTACCGTGGAAGTGCATTTCTGTTATAACGGAGAACTTCGGCAAAAAAGAACCAGTTCTCCTGCACAATGGTGTTTGTCATATCAGGAGTCGATTGTAACCACACCAAAAGTTGCGGACAGATGATAAGAACATTAATCTTTTGTTTGTGTAGTACTAGGGTGTCTTGCGTTGCTAGAAACATTGCTGGATGCTGATTTTTACTCTGCCGGCTTCTTTCGTGCGCGTGTGCATTGTATCTTGTTACAGCGGAAGACAACAGCAGAGCGCTGTCGACGTATGAAGTGACCGCACGTGAGCGCACGGCTGAGGAGTTGTTTGTCTTTGAAGGCGGCATGCTACTGACTGGAGAAACCGAGTACGGTACTGGCATTGAACAGCAAGCCTAACTGTTAGTAGTTACCGAGTCTTTGGCTAGGTTTTGATTCGTACATCAGAGGCAAACTACAGGTGTTTCTAGTCTCTTCCCTCCGCTTTTCACCCTTCTCTTCTTTTCACCCTTCTCTTCTTTTCACCCTTCTCTTCTTTTCACCCTTCTCTTCTTTTCACCCTTCTCTTCTTTTCACCCTTCTCTTCTTCTTTCCTTGTTCCAATTTTCTCCGCCGAGTTCACCGTAATTTTATTTCTTTGAACAGTTTCATTGATGCTTTGTAGCAGAGAGCAATTATATTTCCAAATTGTCCAGAAATAGTCCCCGTTTCCAGACCTCCTGTCCTACAGAGGTCTATGAGCCTTGAGCGTTCCTTTGCACGCAAACATTTTTCCCAAGCATACATTTCTGACTGGTGCAGTCTCCCGCTGCTGGAAAGCTGCCGTTGTGAACTTGTGCACTGCTGTGGTGGCAGTGTTTGCTGCGCGGCGTGGGCACGTGAGAATTGCCCTATCCCACAAGAGTATGCATTGTAAGTTTTTGACCCTGCTCCGTTTCCAGAATGTGTGCTGTTCGGGCAGGAGGTCATTGTTGTTTCATTTATTTTAATTCGCCGAATCAAACGGGCAGCAAGCCCAATTACATGGGAGCAAATGTGCTTTGTGCGTGAGTATAAGAGAATGCGAGGAGGTGAAGTTCCGACTTTTGAATTGGGAGAAATCCCTGTTCTCTCTATAAATTACAGAAATCTCGCGGCTTGTTTTGCATGCGTAACTCAGCTCATCTGTTGACAGTGTTCATGTCTCAAAGCTTGTAAATGCTGTCTTGTTGTTCATAGTATCAAAGAATGATGGCGTTAGTACATCAACTCCTGATCACCGAGACACTTGTACTTCAGAAGTAAATTCATGATGATCCGAGTAGAGCCTGAGTCTCAGGCTTCCCAAACCAGCCGTGCCCCGGGATACGGACGGCAGTACCTCTCAGGCTACTCTGCAGTACACTACACAGTGGGTGTCGGCTGGCTTTGAACTGATGACTGCATCGTTTTCGGCAGGAACCGTTTCTACGCTTGGGAATGGCATGGCAAACTCAAATCCTTCTTTACAGAGTTTCCTTGGAGAAGAAGCTGCTTTGTCTCTTGGTCAATGGAAATCACTCCCTCAGTCAGCATGCAGGTGTATCAACTTGGGTTCAAATCTAGGGTGCAACTTCTTTTTTGACCTTGCATGGCTTGAGAAAGGCCTGCAAAATCTATTGTGCTTAGCACGATTGTATGAAAACGATCAGGTCAAGATCACCTAAAACAGGTGTGTGGCATACAGGGAGCCCTACACATGCCGGTATGTGTTGGGTAGGGCTCCCTGGTGGCATGCATCATTCACATGCTTGGGGCTATGCATGTAACCAGATACCTGCTACCAGCCATCGTACATGATATGAATGTATCCAGAGATCAGGTCCGGATTAAGATAGCATGATAGTTCTAGATCTGATCATAGATATTGAACCCACAACAGCAGGCTGCGTGTGGAGCAGATAGCACTGAGATGTGTATGCGTGACTGCTTGTGGTGTAAGTGAAGCCTTTACTAAAGTAAAGGGTCAGAAACTAGCAGAGCACGTCTTTTTTGCGAAAGAATTGAGAAAAATTTGGTCATAGTTAGGTTCAGAAGGTGGAAAGCCACCATCCCCACCCTACCATCCTACCTGGCGTATCACCTATAGGAAATTGGACTTCAGTGGTACTCATCGCTGGAACTCCAGAGGGCATGGGGGACGGACACAGCATGTTAGTGCCATGAGAACTGGCCTCACACCCAGATTCAACCCCGTTACACCTGCTGTCAGGCAGCCAAGCATCGCGGACATTGCCACGCCAACTGGGCACACGCAGTTTCCTTGACAACAGCAGAGCAACGGTCCATATACATATACATGCACACGAAGATATGAAAGAAAAGCAATGCGGAGGCCTATTGCAATGCAATACTAGACACTCAAATGCATGAAAGAAGTTCAGTACATGTACATGCCATAGCGTGTACAGCGCATGCTTGACTAAGCAAGCAGCTAGAGTGTACAATGTCATGTACACTCATGTAAAAGTTAGGAACTAGCATGGCTATCGAGCATGCATGTGCACGCATACGTAATTATTAATACATTATCCAGCAACAGCCTGCCAAAAGGGGTAAAAAATGAATTCAAGTGCGAGACACCGTGGAAAAGCACGGTGCAGATACCTGCTTCATACATACATTCAGGCCACGAACAGGCCAAGACAAGTAGAAGTTCAGAGCGTTTCTGGTGTATACCACACACACTAGAGTACTCACTCTATTATGCAGGAATCAGTCTTCGATTCAAGAGCGGCTTTTATTGCACCGATACCTTCATTTTTCATTTTCCTGTGACCATGCCACTTGTGAACAGGGATCCTAGCCAAGAGCGGCCCTATTTTGAAACCGTCCGGAAGCCTTCATTCCAGAGGGTCTTCTGATCGATGGCACACGCTGTGCACGGGCAAAGCAAGCAGAGTCTTGACCGGCAGTGCTCTGACTTGCAGGTATACCCTTAGGCGTTAGCACGCACCAGAGCTGCTTGGCACCAGTGCTGCTCACTCAAAGACGGCAGGCTTGGAGTGCTGGATGCACCGGTAACAGTAACATACATCACGAGTCGTGGTATCGGAACAATAGCTGGAGCTGGTGCGACGATGGGCAAGGGCATTAATTTTGGTGAAAGACAAAACGATGAGACAAGCAGATGTAAAGCTGACAGGAACACACGCGAGCCACGCTGCATTCCACGCAAGCTCCGGTTGACATTTGCGAGGCACAGTGCCGCCCTCAGATCAGAGCAGAGAGTGGCTGATGAGTGTGTGTGTGTGTGTGTGTGTGTGTGTGTGTGTGTGTGTGTGTGTGTGTGTGTGTGTGTGTGTGTGTGTGTGTGTGTGTGTGTGCGTGTGTGTGTGTGTGTGTGTGTGAGAGAGAGAGAGAGAGAGAGAGAGAGAGAGTCTGAATACAGCTTTGTCGACCATTGCCCTTGCTCAAGCTCAAGACGGCTGACGCTGCAACAATGACGCGCTTGCTGGCGACTTCCAGACTGTACAGAGACGCCACTGCAAAACAAGATATATCAGAGAACACAGCGCACAAAGCACAGAAAGATTGAATCAGGAAAGAAAGATATAGGTAATTGCCGGTGGTATGAAACTCTACCTCAGTTAAGAAGAAAATATCAATTCCACAATTGCATACCTACCAACTATCCCTATTTGGCCGGGATATCGAGGGTGGTAGTAGAAGGGAGTTCAGTTCCGGTCGCTGAAAAGCGAAAAACGCAGTCACAGCTCGCCTGTACAAAGTGAATGGGCGCCTCGTGGCTGCAGTTTGGCGAAAAACATTCGATAATTACGGACGGCCCCTTAGGTGCTCAATATTTTCGGTATGAGGGCAAATGGCCAGGTTAGGTGAACAGACATTTTAGGTACAGAGAAGCAGTTCCCGATTGGATTATGTGTGTTAGTGTTTGTTCGGTGTATTGAAATTTCAGGTATGAGACAGACGCACCGAAAGTACCGAAGACAAAAGTACACCGAAAATTTGTGAAATTACAGTAGTCATGTAGAGGGGATACCGGGATACCGGGATACCGGGACGCTTTGACAGCCAAATTCGTATAGACCCAAACCGATCATCAGCGTTGATTTTTCACTCGAAATATGTTTGTGGAAGGAAACTGGCATCTTGAAGTTTGCTCTCGGGCCAGAGTCAATCGAACTGAGCCACTCCTTTGTGTTGACCCATTGCCTCCAAGTTGCCCAATTTTTCGCTTCAAAAAAGTTCAAATCAGAGGTGGCTCCAAACCGGACACGTTTTAGAGTGCACGTCAAATTCACTCTGGGTCTGAAATTAGGTAATTGCTATCGCTCCACGACGGCCAGTACAGAGTAACAATAAGCCTTGTGTGTGCTTCCATTAGTTTTGATTGGTATGCGGTGCTTTATTGGCGAGAGGCGAGCCGCTGTTTACCTGCGACAAGAAGTTGATTTTTCGAAAGTCGTAAAACTCAAGTCGCAGTGCGAAGCAACACGTCAAAAACTCACCTGCTTGATATGGCACTTCTGGTCATCGCAGAACCATGAAATTTTGGCTCGGAGTATAACACATCGTAGTCTCACTGTGACATATGTTTTCTAATCAAAATACCAAGAGAGAAAGTGAATATTGAGTCCGTTCCGGTTTGCAACCTGTGTCCTATTTGAAACCGTCCCCTCTACCCCGCGCTTATCTTGCTTAGCCGAAGTTTCGAGCACCTCGGTATACCCGGCACCCTTTTAGTGGAAATATTACCACTATTTTGCCATTTCTTGTGGAAATAGTGAAGTGACATGCCAGATCTCTGGCTGTTCCCTATTGAAATGTATGTGATCCAGAGTTACAGACATTTCAAAGTCAAAGTGTCCACCGGTCCCAGACGGACCGTATAAAGAGAGAGAGAGAGAGAGAGAGATACGATTGTAATGCCTGGTCAACATTAGACAGATGCTCCAACACCGACTCCGACCAGAAATCGGCCGACTGCGTCGGATGAGTCGGACTAGCTGTTCACACGCAACGGTGGGCAATCTCGCTTGCACTACATATAGTTGCAAGCCTGTCTGTGCACACACGTACACGACGTACACAGCGCCGCTAGACCGGAGTACACGCCAGTGAAAAAGGGATAGTTTTGACACGAGCCACATGGCGAACAGCGTGAAATGGCTAGCGTCTAGTCACGATCCAGTGCAGCCAGTTCTCGGTCTCTGCTGTCATGGGGAAAAGCCGTAAGGAATTGGTTGGAGGCCGGCTACACCCCGTGCAAGCACTAAAATCGGCCGGTATATCGACCAGTCGATACTTGGCCGAAAACACGTACGACCAGAAACTCGCCGCAGATTTGTCGGAAACTTGTACGACAACACCGTCCACGCCAGCTGATTTTCAGAGTTTCGTGTCGGTCCAAAAATCGGCCTAGTGTGAATCAGGCATAAGAGAGAGAGAGAGAGAGAGAGAGAGAGAGAGAGAGAGAGAGAGAGAGAGAGAGAGAGAGAGAGAGAGAGAGAGAGAGAACACTGCAGATGCTGGAGACAAACTACCACATGCGCAGGGCAGGCTTAGCTACCATAGCAACCGAGGGACCGATCGAACGCTTAGAAATACACTCATTGATCAGTTGAAAGATACGGGCAGGCCCTTACTAAAGTAGGAGTAAGACATGACTGCCAGTGACCATCACTGCTTGGGTGCTAGTAGATGTTTGAATACTGGAATGTGATCGGGATAATTGATCATAAGATCAGGAACAAATTGGCTGCTTTTCTGGGTCTTTGCTGCCCCGTGCTCAAGGATCATCTGTGCAGAAACAATGATATACGCATATATGGTGTGCATGCACACACGTACACACACATACACACATGTACACACACGCACACGCACACACACACACGCACACACACGCACACACACACACACACACACACACACACACACACAAGCACTCTGACTTTGATGCTTTGAGCCGGTTTATGAAATGCTTCGTCGTTCAGTAGATTTCATTCTGATCGGCTCAGCTAGTCACTCTTAGCTCCGCTGATGAGACCTAAGAAGGTCAAAACAGCTATCTGCCTGGAAATGGAGTACTGTACCCTGATAGTACTGTACACTGATAGTACAGTTTTTTTTTTGTTTTTTTTTTTTAGTAGTAGTAAAAGCCTCTTTTACGGGCGAACAAAACACAATTTGCCATGGCGGAGGATTGAAAACAAATCACATAATGATGACGTCGCATGTGCAATAGACTGATAGTACTGTAGTACACTGATAGTACAGTACTATCAGTGTACTACAGTGCTATCAGTGTACTACAGTACACTGATAGTACAGTAGTACACTGATAGCAGAGTACAATTGTCATGTGTACGCATCAACTGTCATGCATTTCACGTTGGTATATGTTGTAAGCTATCTTCATACATGTCACGTGCCTGTTGTCAGGTCGTTGCTAGCATTTGGCCAATCAGAGCACCACCGTACTAGGGCATTATCAGACGATAATGCCCGGGTACGGCGTACCCATGCCCATTAGGAATGACCCCAGGCGTACTACGTACGCTGGTGCACTGCCAAATATGCACCAAGCCATGCCTTTTGGGCAGTGACCTGGCACATAATTGGCAGTACTCCAGCGCACATAGAACGCACGGGACCATTCCTAAGGACACCACATGCACTCGCACACACCACACAAAACGAAACTACTTACGTGCACCATCCAAAACAATTCTATTTTACTGGCAATGTCGACATAGGAGAAGTAATTTATAACAACGTGACAATAGCACACAGCATGTCATTGCAATGCATTACTAAATTCAAGTCAATTGAGACGAACAAGTCGACAGGTGAACATGCATCACAAAGTTACCTATCTGGAATAGATCAGAATAATTGTATCTCGAACTCCTACAAAATATACAGTTACATCTACATGTACATGTACTTCAAATGTACCTAGCTACATGTCCAGTGTACATATGGACCTCAAGTAAACTGAAAGCAATGTGAACACAATCTCAGATGTATGTGAAAAAGTATCATTGTTCCGAATAAGAACACTTACAATGTACTCTCATAACTAGTCTAATTACTAGTGCCATTTGGTCAAGGATGTTTGCATCCAACGTTAACTCCAAAGCAGCAGCGAATCAGCTAACTTCCGCACCGCCCAATAGGCAACACTAACACCAAAATGCAAAGGCATATTCCTGGAACTGCAAGTAAATCTGACACAAAACGTTCTATCATTCCACGGAGAAAGCTCCTTCCGATCTTGTTCGACCCTTCATTCATATGACAGCTGATTGGAACCTTCCTCCTCCCTTGTATTGACCATGTTTACCTTATGTGTCTACAACTAGGCACGTGGCATGTATGAACTATAATAAACACATGGTGCGTCGTGCATTAGGGCCCGGTCACACATGCACTGGGATTCGCTTCGGCGACGAGGTTCGGCGGCAGCGAGCCTGGTGTCGCTCCAGCGAAACCACGTGTGTGTGGTCACACATACAAACAGGGCACAACTCCTACTTTGGCGGAAAATGAGACTGTGGTGCATACGGTACGGAGAATAGACGAGGTCAATGACTATCTTGCACGCATTTTAGCTGCATGGACATCATACGCATACAAATTTCTCGTAGCAAGTCCATATACAGCAGATCATGGTATTTCCGCTGAAGCGAATCCGCAGAAGCGACAGTCTCGCTTCGAAAATTTTGGCGGAAGCGGATTGGAGTTTTCGCTGAAGCGGAAGTTCCGCTTTTCGCCGTTGCCATGCCATTTTTCGCTCCTGCGACCTCGCTTCAGCGTATACGCTACTTTCGAGTGCATGTGTGACCGGGCCCTTATGGCTGATTGTATGCCCTAGTGCGTAGCCCTCGGTCGTGCACCGTAGCCCGCGGGCCTGCGGCCCTTGGGCTACGGTGCACGACCTCGGGCTACGCACTAGGGCATAAATCAGCCATAATGCCCTCCGTACCATGTGTTATTATATACGTAAACACACTTGCAAGTGATTCTTTTCAGCTGAATGCATCTCTGCCAAAAGTGGAACATCTCGCTGCAATTGCCATCCTACCCTCTTTTGTACACTATTTCCTGTTGTGCTGCTTTTTGCATGTACGCCAAGGCCCATTATTATTACCCGTCTAATTCGCATGTGCAGAATAGTGGAACATCTCGCTGCAATTGCCATCCTACCCTCTTTTGTACACTATTTCCTGTTGTGCTGCTTTTTGCATGTACGCCAAGGCCCATTATTATTACCCGTCTAATTCGCATGTGCAGAATACCATCAGAGACGAATTCATTCTTTTCCAGAACAGGAGGACTTTGGGTTCAATCTCCTGAAAGACTCAGATCAAGATAGGGTAAGGCATTGCCTCGCGCCCGAGTAGTTCTCTCTTGTGGCAACTGGAACGAGCAGGATGGGATTGCAGGCAACTTGGGGGTCGTCGCAAACGTTTTTCGTCGTCCCTGAAACGAACATCATTCATTGGGGAGGGGGTGGGGGCGGGGTGGAGGGGGTGGAGGGGGGTGGAGGGGGGTGGGGGGTGGAGGGGGTGGGGGTGGGGGGTGTGATCCAAAATTGCAAGTCAACTAACACTGTACATATACATGATTGTACTTCAAAAAGTACATTCATGAGATTTTCGTCGTCCAGCATAGCAAGCTGCGTTCATTTCAGAGGGAGGGGAGGGATTCCGCGTGCGAACTGAACGATGTTCGTTTCAGGGACGACCAAACAACTTTTGCGACGACCCCTTGGTCTCAAATTACACCCATCCGTGACATATTCCTACTTGAAGTTGATACTCACCGGAATGCAGTAGCATCCTTGCCACTTCAGTGCCGATGCTTGCAGAACATGATAACCAATGGGAACATGAACTGGATGACGTAGTAGTTGTGTATCCTTCACACCCAGGCAGGCCACAACACTGAAACCATGACGCTTAGCTGCAGTCATATCTACTGATACACCATTGTATACATTAGCTGGATACGCGCCAGTCTCCACTGGTTCATGGTCTTGGTTGTATATGCACAATGCATTAACGTCCACACCATCAACCTGTGACATGCCAGTGGTGTACTTTAGGCCAATGAAGTATGACAGCATATCATACATTCGACCTGTGTGCGGACTTGGTACATTATCCTGGAACCTCACTGAACACTTGTCAATTATCTGTTGTCGTTGATTAGCAGTAACCGGGAGAGTGTTGTGCAAAAGTAGCAGTTGTAGGTGTGTGCCATCGCATTCTGTTAAAATACAAACGATTCAAAAATAGAGAGAGAGAGAAAAAAGGTAATATGATGGACAGAGGGACAGACGCCTAGATTGACAGACACAGACACACCCAAACACCTACACAGCCACAGACACACACACACGCACGCACGCAAGCACACACACACACACACACACACAGACAGATACAGACCACCACATACACACCACTGTAATTATATGAGATTGACTTGTAGCGACATGACTATGAACAGAAAGGTAACATCTGAAGACAATCATCACTGACTTTCACATCAACTTACTAAAACATCAAGCCAAAGTACACAATAGGCCTTTAGTCTCTGAATTCCATCAAACATACCTATTTACCCCCCCCCCCCCCCCCCCCATCCTGTCAGTGGTCATGACTATGGATCAAACATTTCTATGACATCCAAGTGAAAGTACACATGTCTGTACTGGATACAGTGTAGCTTAAACCATACCTATTTACCCCCATCTCCTCAGTGGTCATGACTATGGATCAAACATTTCTATGACACGCAAGTGAAAGTACACATGTCTGTACTGGATACAGTGTAGCTTGAACCATAGACACCATATCTGTTAAATCAAAAATATAGCTTTAAATGTACTTGAACAGTGAGGTGAGAAATAAAAGAGTATCGCTGTTCATTTGTATTGCAGTGTTCTTTCACGGCACTACATGTGTTTAGAAACACCACAACCAACAACAGACACTACAGTCTCTATGCAACAAACATTACTCAGAGAATAGACTTACTCTGTATCAGTTGATCAACACTGATCAGCTTCAGCAAGGCACTGCACTCTACACCACACAGTGTACAGTAGAGAAGTAGTGAGAGTACTTGAGTATGACGATACTTTGGATCACCTGTACTGTGTATGGTCAAATAGCGATTCAGCAAGTTTTGCGCCAGGCAACGGTCTGGTGAATTCAACATGAACAGTGCATGGGCACAATGGTCAACACCTCTGCATTGATCAAGGCACAGGACATCAAGCTGCTGCTGAAGTAGCTTCCTGAACACTGGACTTGTACAGCGACACTTTGCTGCCCAGTGCAATGCCCATCTCAGGCGCTCTTGATTCTTGTAGTCTTGCCAGAGGTCAGTACGCAGACTGGCTAGTTGATGCAGTGCAGATACTGCCAGCTTGGTCACGTCAGAGTTCTCCTCCGTGATCAGAGCACAAGCATGTAGGATATTCCTAACGAAACTTGGACTTCGTAGTTCAGTTACATGTCGTTGAATCAGAGCACATTGAGATTCCAAATCAATAGCTTGAAATGTACGTGTCTTGTTAATTCTATCGTAGATTGAATCACTAGCGTTAAGGGCATCTTGTACACTAGTGCCATGATTGCCAGGCCGAATTGACTGATACCTCACACCTGGAATGGAGTGTGGTGATGCCGGAGTGGATATCAACTTGCCAGGAACATTGAGTTGTGACGAGGCTACTGTGCTCACACCATAGCCATGCTGAACAAAGTAACCGACACTCTTGAGATTGCCACGTAACTTTGAAGCAAACATGCTGTGTTGGTGTATTCTCTTCAGCAAGACTGATCTCCACCACCTCCTACAGCACATAACAATAGCGCAAAACAGAACAGTGACTGGTCAACACAACTCAATAAACAACATCAAATCAACATCACTCCTTGTACACGGTACACTGTAGATCACTCATTGTGTGCTGAAACAGAGTCGCGGAAGTATTATGTATCGCTGTAGAAAATTGAGGGTGGGGGAGGGGGGGGGGGGCAACAGATTTGAGTGTCCACAGAAGTGTAAATTCCGCAGTTCCCGCAGTTGTATATTATTAGGTGTTTACATTTCGGAACTGTCGCTAGAGCGGTTCCACCACTCTCAGCTGCATGCCAGACCGGGGCCCTTACAGCCTTCAGGTGGGAGCCGGGAGGCGAATGATTGAAACATTCTCCTATTTTTCAGGCGAGTGGATTCAAACTCGCAGCTCCGTAACTCTGCTGGAAGACACCCGACGTAAGTCTGCTGGAAGACACCCGAGGCACACACTACAGTATACTTATAATCTACTGTACAAGCGTTACAGGTCTTTTGGTTTTGGTCCGAAAATACTGAGATGCAGCGTTCAGCCCTTATTCCCAATCCAACACGGTTGAGTAAGCGGTCATGTGCTCATGCGTACATCTGTCACATGGTCACCGTCAACTTACAGCCTGTTTGGGCTCGTTCCTGTCATTCACTGGAGTTGAACCTTTGAACCCTTTAGTTGAACCTTGGTGTTAAAGTTGCAGTCTGCAGGCACTGTGACCAGGTAACTGGTGTACGACCAAAACCAGTCGACTCAGCGTCCAAAAGACTACAACATATGGGCCAATCGCGGTCATCCGTGCTTTTATTTTTATTTATATATTTATTTATTCAACATCTTATGGCTTCCGATGGCAGCCAAAACGGCAAGATGTGGGTGATAGCCAACCATGGTAAAAGAAGGAGAAGATTATATACATGAAAAGGAAACAGCCGAAAAGCTATATTGATTAGGTTTTTTTTATTAAAACGAAATGGCGCTATTAGTGACATTGTGCATACAAATTCCCATCTAATAGGGCGCAGTCACCCAGTTTCGGTGGAAGTGGCGAGTTTGATTGGGAATAAAGGAGGAAGGGAGCGTCTCAGCTTCCTCGGACCAAGACCATTCGAATCAGCAACCCGAAGCCTACAACTGGTGGAAATTTGATTTTAGGGTGTACTTCCTCTTTAAATTAAAGGGGAAGTCCGGTGAAAATTTTAAATTTCAGCGTCCGTAGAGTTTGGGGCGCTGAGTCGAATGGTGTTGGTCCCATGTGTCTCCGACAAAGCGTTCTTGAGATATTTCCGTTTGAAAAACTGAGTTTCAGAGGGGGGGGGGGGGCTGCGCCATGACGTCATGCGGCCTCTGCAACGTCATAGCGTGCAGCTAGGTCAAAAGTAGTGCTTCAACGCAATAAAGGAGTGTTTCAACGCAATACTAGTGTCAATGCTATTTCAAATGATTTGGCGATCGATAGTAGTTGGTGCAAGCGACCCCGAAGACGTAACTCCAGGTGAGAGTGAGGATGGAGGCTGACCTTCATGAGTTCGGTCTGGGGCTGAGAACTTCGGTATTCTGCTGAAGAAAATTTCAAGATATGGCCACACAGGCCGGTCAAGAGTGAGCGCTGCCGTGTTTGTGACTGATGACGAACCAGCAGCTATTGCAGATGATGCTTATACAATTATAAGATCTCTGGAGAGCAGAGTCATCAAAATGGAGAAGAGTGATGCGAGTGCTCTAAATGTTGTTCAATACCGACTCTAGTGGCCTGCCATATATTGCCGGATTTAATTTGGTGTGAACTTGGCATATTTCGGACGCTGCACGATTGCAGAACAGTGCAATCTCTTTGAACCATGGGCACGAGCTGTTTATTGTTTCGTCACTTGTCACGGTTGTGGACTCATAAATGAATCTGGGCTATTCCATGTGGAAAACTAAAAAAATCTTTCTCAAAGCATAACCACCGGCAAGGAGAAACGCACCTTCCCTGACTGTACATACGACTGATACCAGTGCAGTACATGACAAGTCCGTTTCTTGACTGGTCTCTTTACTCGACTCTTGCTGATCTACCACACGACTAACGTAGCACGGCAGTGCGGGAGTAGTCATGTTCTGTGTGTGATGAGTTTGCTGACAACACGTCTACAGTACAGCTAGCATGCATGCAAAGGCCAGCGCGGCCGGAAAAGTCCAACTCGGAAACGGCTAAAAGACGGGATAACCTCAAGATTTGCCAAGCTGAAAACCACATACGCAGGGTACGTAGTCCAATGGTCTTGGGCTGAAGACGCTGCGACAAACGCTTCCCCAATCGAACGCGTTCCGAACAATGGCCATTTTGTACACGAAATAGATGGTGTGGCTACCTGGCTACACGCTGTGACGTCATCACTTGGATCCGGATGACTGCGCGCTCAAATTCGCACATGTTCGATTGGGCAGGCTGACGAACTATGGACCGCAGCCTCCTCGGACAAAGATCCGACTCCGCGCCCCAAACTATACGGACCCTGAAATTTAAAGTCTTCACCATCCCCTTTCAATAATCGCTCGAACACACTCAGTCGTTCACACCTGGACAGTAAATTTTAAATGCTAGTACATGTATGCGGAAGCGCAGCTGAGCTTCTTAGCCAAACACTTGAAACAGTCCAGTCACGGCCAGTTTTCAATGAAAAAATGGTGTGCCGCGTGGCAACTTGAAGTACCAGTTTTTCTTTCTCACCTGTGCGATATAGCTGGAGGGAGATGTTCAGCACAGAAACTAGTCAGTCAAATTGGTCCAGTCTTGGTGAGTGGTGAGGACTTGGGTCGGGAATGAAGCATCTCATGATTCCACTACATACGTCAATAGCCAATAGGACCTTGATGACGCCCAGAGCTAGGATGAGAGTACTGACTTTATTGCAAGGAAACAGCGACTACATGCATGACCCTGTGGCCTATGTAGAGTCTACAGATCTACAGATCTACCAGTGCAGACTATTATGTAGAGTCTAGAGATCTACCAGTGCAGACTGCAGTCTCTCTCGCAGGAATAACAAGACCGTAGTACATCATGTCATTGACATTTGTACATGACCATGATGACTGTATGAAACAAACCAAACTCGGATTGAAAGATACTCTGGGAGTGCATCCGATAGTATTTTGACAGTATTTTTCGCCACTCGCGTACTATTCGATCGAGACGTAGTCTACATCAAGTGATCACAGATGAGTCGTAAAATACCATTATTTTACGACTCCCTGATACATGTATGTACGATCGAGTATTTCGTTTACTTTTTGCGATTTTTTTGCACTCGAATGCAGATTGTGACGTCACGCCCATATTTGCTTTCTTCTTCTTATTATTATTAGTACTAGTAAGTAGTACTAGACAGTAGGTCTACTAGCAGGTCTCACATTTTTTTTGGGAGATCTACTGTCACAGTGTGTGTAACCTGTCGGCGGGTAGTGCACTTCCAGGTGTTGTACTCACATAATTATAAGGCTTGGGCGGATAATGCTGGAAATGATGTACCAGAAAAGTAGTCTCTGGCCAGAGAAATCCGACCGGCGCATGAATAAATTGCGCCGGGGGCAACAAACACCACACAAAACACTCTGCTAAGTTACTTATTACTTGAGCACAGCGTTACTTTAGTTATGAGGTCGGATTGCTCCGGCCAGAACTAGACTGTGCACTAACATCATGTGATCCAGTACCAAATTCTGCCGGGTTTTTTTAAGCATTTTCCGCCAAGCCCGCGCCAAGGTCTTGAACTTGAGGTGCAATGAACACAAGAGGTGAAACGAAAGCCATGGTTGATGAACTCTTGCACATACCGAACGAGGTTCAGAGGGCTTGGATCAGCCAGATCAAGCCTGGGCCGTGTGTACCGACCCGTACATTTTCTTCGTAATCTATCGTCTACAGATGATACATATTTCATACAATTATCCTTTGACTGCATAGTTCGAAACTCCCCCCCCCCCCTCCCCACACACACACAATGGTTGCCTCTTTGCTTTGTCATACCACAACCATTCAACGCGATAAACCCCTCAATAGGCAATTTGCCTTTGGGTAGTCCTATGATAGTTATTAAATTTTAATATCAAATCACATGCCAAGTCCTGGAGCCGTCCAGGGCAGCATAGTCATAACTCAGGAGGGCTGTTTGTGACATAGCAATTTCAAGACATACAGCATGCTGCTGTAGCGGGCATTGAAATCCGCTGCAAAGTCAAGCGGCGACGAGGCGCTGGCCGTGCAGCCGTGACCAGTGCTGGTCCATGTGTTTAAAGTGTCACACAGTGCGTGTGCAAACTAAGTAAGTAAGACCAGGGTGCCATCCCCGCGGTCAGGTCATTCCACTGGATTTCTATGTTCACAACAGTAGTAACGTGAAAAATCAAAAAACAATGTAGTACAGTCGTCCCTCTCTAATCCGGCGCACCTTTTGCAACGGCATTTTCTGCTGGATAAACAAGGGTGCTGGATTATCAAGTCCTGTCCTGCAACCCGGCCCACCTACTAACATACATGTTTGTGTCGTACGTCAAAAAGCAGGGATTTTCCGTGTTAATCCAAGTACTTCTGGAATGCATGTCTATACAGTGCATAGGATATTCCCAAGTGTATGTTACATGTGTAGAATGCTCCCTGATAAGTAGCTCATGCACTGACCAAACTGACATAGCTGTGCTCCGGTACGGTATGCGATGTACACCTGCTGGATTAGAAAACCGAATTACGTACAGTTTGAGCGATTTGTTGCAGAAAATCGCTGCCGCGGAGGCGGAATTCAAGTGCCGGATTTTAAAGCGTACAAAATTAACTGAAAAATCCATTTTGCCAGAAAGCGGTGTGCTGGTTTGCAAGGGTGCTGGATAAACAAGTGCCGGATTAGAGAGGGACGACTGTATTGTCAGCATACAATATAACGTTACACAGACAGAAGAACGAGCAGTTGCGGTTTCGTAACTCCGACTTTTCACGAACTTAATCGATCATCAAACGAAAATTGGTACAATAACGTTACTGACGTTAACCATGTTTCAAAAAGAGCCAGGAGATACCACACGCATTCGAGATCACCACAGATGCGGATAGGGAGCAGGAGATGAATACAGAAGTTTTAAAAATTATGAACTTTCAGCAGTCAAGAGCACTGTACATAATTATGAGAAGAGAGAAAACAAGGTCGTTGCTCTGCTGTGCAGGGCACTGAGGCAAAGCTTCATATGGTGCAAATAACACTTGTAGCTTCAGCCACAAGTCACAGCATATACAATGCCGCGACAAGAATGAACGACCGTGAAAGTCATCGACGGAAGCAACTTCGGGCCAAGATAAAATGCAAAAAGTGTATTGCCTCAAGAATTACATGCATGTGTAAAAATTGTTTGGCACTGCAAGTACACCTCAAGTCAGGGTAGAGAGTGACTGTACAGTAGTGTGAATATCAAAACTGAATACTTGAATACTTGCTTCACCCACTCAAGTTCAAGATCAACCGGTCCTGCGCGTTGGTGTGCTTGGTAATGATATGACATCCACCCAGCAAACTCGGAGCGTCTTCCAAAACAAAGGACGGTGTCTGAGGAAACAGAAGACAATTGCAGAGAGAGACTGGAATCAGAAGAAAAATCAGAGGTATTGTTGGTGTAAAAAAGAGAAAGGACACATGGGTTACGAGTTATGACAAGCGTACATGAAACCCAGAGTGTGCAGCTTGGAGATTTTTCTACTATGGGTGTCTGTCACGGCGGAATTCCGTGATTACATCATATTGGGCGCAGATCTGAGGCGGGAAATGGCGTAGTGCGTTCAACTGAGCTGCAGTTGTGCAGAAAGAGACCTGCTTAAATCCTGCTTGCGCGCACTACATCACTAAAATGATGTAATCACGGAATTCCGCCGTGACAGCAACCCATCCAAGCTGCACACTCTGGTTTTCATGTACTCTTGGTTATGAGTAACTGTTCACTACCGTAACAAGATAATAAGCAGTCAGAAAATGTGATCACTAAGCACACAACTGACATGTTACTGAGACATTCAACGGCCTGACAACTAGCTCTAACACATCTCCAGTGCGCAAACCAACAGCCTTCCAGCTTGGAAGTTCGTTGCGCTCACCTTCCCCTCATAGGTTATACCAGCACTTTGAACACTCAAAAATCATCCCAAACAAGGGGGGGGGGTGTGCGGCTTATACCGTATTATCTCCATTACAAGCCCAGCGCTTACATTTTTTCAACCAGTCCAGACCGCGGGCTTATATTAGAGACTGGGCTTCTACAAGAGACTGGGTGTATAATTTTTCAACTACCTGGTACACAAATTAATGAATTTCACGGTTCGCGTGAGACTCGGCTGGAAGCCGAGTTTTCCGCATCCGTAGGAACGCCACCACCCTCTAGGATCAAGGCGCAGATGCAGCGCCTAAACGGTGGGAGGTGATTTGATCTGACCCACCATAAAGTGGTCAAAGACAGAAATCCCAATAGCTGCATCCATGTTACTCTCGTGCCAGGCCACGAGTTCTCAATAGTAACTATGGGTCGCAGCACGGCTGGAAAAATTCCTTCCGCTTCCAAGCAGGACTTGAACTTGGTACCCTCTGTTTCTCAATCATGGTCTTAGACCACCCCACTATGCCTGCCCGGTCACCTGGTACATGCACATTACGTGCACATTTTTTACCATAGCAATCAGCATGCGTTTATGTGATGCGTGACGTCAAACATGCATGGCATTGATCCATACAGTTCTCCATTAAAGGCCCTGCGCTTATAGTGGAGACTGCGCTTGTATATCTACGAAGCCCTATTGGAGTGCGCTTATAATAGAGACTGGGCTTCTACAAGAGGCTGCGCTTGTATTATAGAGATAATACGGAAGGGGGGGGGGGGGTGCGGCTTTTACTCCGAAGATCAAATCAATGGTGATAGATAGGGTAGATGTCCGTATTTCGTGGCCAAAAAAATGGGGGTGCGGTTTATACTCCAGTGCGACTTGTACTCCGGAAAATACGGTGGATGGTTGGAGGTGACAGCGTGGCGAATGGCAAATAGCCGTCAACGTCTCAAGGGTCCACAACGCTTTAATCGTCATCACGTGATAAACCATGCCTGGTGCAAGTCCAGTACCGTATCGTACCGACAGAGAAAGCTGGCCAGAAATTTAAATAGGGCTTTCAACGGCAGAACCGTTACGTGAAGTAACTTGGTAGAATGTGTATGTATATGAAGTGTATCGAGGGAATGCATGCAGGGCGATAGGTGCGGTTCAAATCCCAACCTGGAAAACGAGACGGCTTAAAGTCCAGGAGCCCTCGCTATGCTTTATACTTACCTAAGTCATCAAATTGTGTTGTTGTGCGAACTGCTAGAAACATCTTTGCAATGCAAAAACATGTGCCCGATCATCGTTTTGCAAAGACGTTTCTATCGGTTCGAATAACACACATGATGACCTAAGTAAAAAGAAAGCATAGCGAGGGCTCCTAGGCTTTCAAGCCCTCTCGTTGATCCTAACCAGCTGGGAAAAACAAACAGTTTCTTACCAAAGCAAGCTGTAAGATGTGACTGCCAGTGACCATCACTGCTTGGGTGCTAGTAGATGTTTGAATACTGGAATGTGATCGGGATAATTGATCATAAGATCAGGAACAAATCGGCTACTTTTCTGGGTCTTTGCTGCCCCGTGTTCAAGGATCATCTGTGCAATTAAGGGTGCAAAACACACACACACACACACACACACACACACACACACACACACACACAAACACACACACACACACGCACACACGCACAAACTCACACAAACGCTGCTACAAGAACTGGCGTACGTGTATAAAATACCATGCTGCTACATGAACTGTAGCCAGGCAATCTTGAACTTGCCCTTTAGTTGTTATCTGTACTACCCCTCCTGTAATCATGGAAATGCTACACCTCTCTGCACTCATGTGACTTTGTCTGTACATGTACATACACTGTACTACCACTGTACCAGGAGTACATCATGATAATGCACTATTAAAGATGTATACAGCTTGGTCAAACTGATGTTCATGCAGATGTCCAACACTGACAAAGCCATACCTATGTGCAAGTTGATTCTTTTGACTCCTATAATCTACTATACAGATACATGATGATGAACAGTAAAATGAGAGAGAATGACCAACAGGTGTCTTCCAATTGATTCAATATCAATGTCCAAACTCCCCACCACATGTGCTCTCCAGATGATCTGGTTCAGCACACCGGTAAAACGACTCCTTAGGTACAGCAGGGTTCTAGCCAAAGGGACTAGGGCTAGGGGGGGGGGGGGGCAGCGCCGCCCCATTCTGATGCCTCCCCCCCCTCCCTCACTCTTGTAGCGCACCACCCGACTCATTTTTTCGACTTTTGTGTGTTTTTTAAGCTCACACAGCGAAAATGCGGCCACTAATCGATCGTTCCGGGTGCTCCGTGCGCCCGCACGATGCATTATCTGGTGACAAGGCAATAATGGAACATAAAAAAATGGGTGAACTGTTTGCTGTCCCTTACCCCTCCCCTACAATTTATTCCTGGCTAGAACCCTGTACAGTGAACAATGATTCTTTCATACAGCTGCTTGCATCATACAGATCTCATGGGCAAAGTCCAGGAATACAAAAATCATTACATTTCAGCCACCTATGCCATCTCTATGTGTCCTGCTCCTTCCTACTTTAAACTCACCGGAATACAGTAGCATCCTTGCCACTTCAGTGCCGATGCTTGCAGAACAACATAACCATTGGGAACATGACCTGGATGACGTAGTAGTAGAGTATCGTTCACACCCAGGCAGGCCACAACACTGTAGCCATGACATGTAGCTGCAGTCATATCTATTGATACACCATTGTACACATTAGCTGGATACGCGTCAGTCTCCACTGGTTCATGGTCTTGGTTGTATATGCACAATGCCTGAATTTCCACACCATCAACCGAAGATAAGCCAGTGGTATACTTTGGACCAATGAAGTATGACAGCATGTCATACATTCGACCTGATTGCTGACTTTTCACATTATCCTGGAACCTCACTGAACACTTGTCCATTATCTGTTGTCGTTGATTAGCAGTAACAGGGAGAGTGTTGTGCAAAAGTAGCACTTGCAAGTGTGTGCCATCGCATTCTGTTAACACACAAAAGATTCAAAAATAGAGAGAAAAAAGGTAATATGATACACCATGTACACAGAGGGACAGACGCCTAGATTGACAGACAGACACAGACACACCCACCTACACAGCCACACACATACACGCACACGCACACACACGCACGCACGCACACACACACACACACACACACACACACACACACACACACACACACACACACACACCATTGGACCATTGGACGCCCATCGCGGGAGGCGATGATAGCGATGCTACAGCAGGAGCCATAGCAACTTGTGCTGGGATTGCACCATTCAACAGCTTGCAAGGCTGAAGAATTGGCCGCCACTATTCAGCCTGGTCTATGTTTCGGGGTAAACAAGTTAGTTGTTTACGATAGGATTATAATTCTCACTTGGCCATTGTAGGCAAATCATAAGAACCACGACATCTAAAGGATGCTGCATGAAAGTAGGCAGCTGCGAGATGCGTATCTCGCGCATGCTCTTGCATGGCTACGTAATGCATTACATCATAATACAACATCCCCTTCGTCATAAAGGAGTTTAACAACCTACATAACATACCGTACGTATATGACGGCGTGTTCACAATATAGAACATAACATCCAACAATAGCTCTATGTACAAGGTAACAATCATGAATGGCACACGACGGCGTGCTAACAGAGACATAGTATCCAACAATAGCTCTATGTACAATATAACAATGGCACCTCAGCTACTGTGACATAAGCGAACAGGTCCATGAGGCCTCTCTGGCCCTACACATCCAGGATTGACCTGGGTGCAACTGCGCGGCCAGACCGTGTTCGATACAGCTGGGTGGCAGGTTCAGCAGGCTGGCTGACGTCACACGGTGACGGCGGCTGAGACTGGCTAACGTCGCTCCACGGCGACGGCACGTCACTCGGCGGCTGAGGGCCTGCGAGACTGGCATCCGGCGGGAAGTGGACCCGCCTCTCTCTGAGGTGGGTACGGTTGCGCCGCACTTCTGTCCCATGGTCAGGCTGCACCATGTATGACCGTGGCCCGTTGACAGACTGGGTTACGATACCAGGTTCCCACAGGTGCGTGGTCGGGCTGCGGATGCCGATGTGCTGACCAGGAACTAGGGGGCGGAGAGACTGCGCTCGCTGGTCATGGTGTACTTTCTGCTGGTCCTGCCGTTCCTCGAGCTTCTGTCGGATGGCCTCGTCCCGAGTGTCGCGCTGGTGTTTGCGAGGCAGGTTGTCCTGTACCTGACGACCGAACAGCATCTCGGCCGGCGACGGTAAGCCCTGGCACACTGGGGTGGCGCGAATGCACAGCAGTGCTAAGTGCGGGTCGGTTCCGCTCTCCCTTGCCTTCTCGAGAGCTCTCTTAGCGATCTTGACTTGCGATTCGATAAACCCGTTACTCTGCGGGTGATGTGGCGACGACGTACTGTGGCGGAATCCATATTCGGCAGCAAACTCCGCGAACAGATGGCTGCTGTATTGCGGCCCGTTGTCCGACTTCAGCACGGCTGGGATGCCGTGCTCACCGAAAATCTCCTTGAGGTGCTGGATGATGGCCCTGCTGGTCGCTTGTCCGGCAGGCAGCTTCCGGGTGATAAAGTACTTGGAGTAGTAGTCGGCGGCAATGAGGTATTCTGACCCGCCGAGGTAGAACAGGTCCGTGCCTAAGGTGTGCCATGCCCTTGGCGGAATATCGGGCTGCATCAGTGGTTCCTTGGCTTGACTGCTCTGGTGGCGCTGGCACGTCGTGCAAGATGAGACAGTTGCTTCGATATCCTTGTTGATGTCCTTCCAGAAGACGGACGTTCTGGCTCGCAGCTTGGTCTTCTCTATGCCTTGGTGGCTGGCGTGCAGCTTGCTGAGGATTTCCCCCCTCATTGGCGGGGGAATCAGGACGCGACTGCTCTTCAGGATGAGACCGTCCTCGGTGCTCATCTCGTCGCGGAAATTCCAGTACGGGAGCAGAATTGCCGGCACCGCGCTCCTCTCTGATGGCCAGCCACTGAAGATCATCTCCTTCAGTGCTGACATGTCGGCGTCTTTAGCCGACTCCTCGCGGATCCTCGTCATCGCTGCATCGCTGAATTGCGGGAACACGGCGTGTACACTGACGTCGAGGTCCTCAATTGGCTCTGTTTCCTCTGGCGACAGTCGGGATAGCGCGTCTGCGATCGGAATGTCCTTTCCGGGGCGGTACTTGATGGTCATGTCGTACGGCTGCAGCTTCAGCAGCATGCGCTGTAGACGCGGCGGGGCTGCGCGGAGGTGCTTGAGCTTGATTGACTCCAGCGGCTTGTGGTCGGATTCTACTGTGAATGACTGACCGAATAGGTAGGTGTGGAATCTTTCACACCCGTATACGACAGCTAAGAGCTCACGCTCAATATTGGCGTAGCGAGACTCCGTCTCGGTAAGCTTCTTGCTGGCGAATGCAACAGGCTTGTCGTCCTGCAGCAGAGTGGCGCCGAGACCTTGCATTCGGTATGAACGGGCTCATGTACGTGACTAGCCCGAGGAACGTCTGGAGCTCGTCCTCGTTCTCGGGGTGCTCCATCTGCTTCAGCGCTGAGACCTTCTTCGGGTCGGGCTGTATTCCGTCAGCGCTGCAGATGATGCCGAAGAACTTGATCTTGTCCTCTTTGATGCGGCATTTGTCTGGGTTCAACTTGAGACCAGATTGTTCGCAGCGAACCATCATCTGGTGCATGTTGAGATCATGGTCCTCGTCTGACGTCCCGTATGTGACGATGTCGTCTGCGATGCCGGTGACGCCTGAGCACCCTTCGAACGTCTGGTCGATCCTTGCTTGGAAGACATCTTGCGACATCTTGAGGCCGAATGGCATGCGAAGGAATCTGTAGCGCCCGAATGGTGTGTTGAAGGTGGTGAGGTAACTGGATTCGTCGTCGAGCTCCACATTCCAGTACCCACATTTGACGTCGACGATCGAGAACACTTTGGCACCTCTCAACTTCGGGGTGATCTCCTCAATGGTGGAGACCACGTGGTGCTCTCGCAGGATGGCGTGATTGAGGTCCTTGGGGTCTAGGCACAGGCGTAGCTTGCCATTGTCTTTGAGGCGGAACACGAGGCTGTTCACCCATGCTGTTGGTTCGCCTTCCTGGATCTTGGTGATGATGCCGTTCTGGATCATGTCCTCCAGCTCCGTCTTGATCTCGTCTCTCAGTGCGATGGCGTGGAGGTGGCGTGGAGGGTGTACAACCGGGACGACGTTGGGGTCCACTGTGATGTGGTACTTGCCTGGGAATTTCCCAATGCCATCGAAGCACTTCGGGTATTGCTTCATCAGGTCGTCCTTGTCTCGGATGCTCGCTGACTTCTCCTGGACAGCGCAGTTCAGCGTGACTAACTGCAGGGCTGTCGCTGTCGGGAGGCCGATGATAGCAGTGCCAGGGCAGTCCGTGATGTAGAAGTCAGCGAGTTGACTCTTGCCATCGTAAGAGCACGGAATAGGACGGGTTCCGCATTGCTTTATCTTGGATCCGCCGTACGCTGTGAGGGTGGTACTTGACGGCTTCACGGACTTCGGCTTTGGGTATCCGTTTGGTCCGACGTGCTGGGGAAACATTTGGCAGAACACTCTCAGCGGCAATATATTGCCCTGGGCGCCCGTATCCACCTTGGCTCTCAAGGTGGCCGGTCTGTTGGTGTTGTCCAGGCTGACATTGAGGGTCGCGAACACCTCTCGCTCTAGTGGCGGTTGGTGACGCTCGACGCTGTCGATGATGACGGCGTCGAAATGCAGTGCGTCGAAGCGTCTCCGTGGGCTGGGGCTCCTCTGGGGGTAGCGCTCCCGCGGGCTGGGGCTCCTCTGGCGCCAGCGTCCGCGTTGCTGGCCCCTTCCATGTGCCTCGTCTCTCCCCTGCGAACGGCATACGTTTGCCCAGTGATTCGCCTTCCCGCATTTGTTGCAGGTGGAGCCGTGCGCTGGGCACTTGCTTGGGTGGTGGGTTCGTCCACATTTGCCGCAGTCTGCGTGTCCCACAGATTTGGAAATGGAGTGAACCGTTTCAGGTAGACGGCTGCTGCTGGTGGCGGTGGACAGCTGCTCCATGTGGCGCTGTGTTGCTTCATAAGTACGGGCTTTGTCAAGCGCTTCGTCCAGAGTCAAATCACTACCACCCTCCAGCAGGCGTTCTTGCACTTTCGAGTGCTTCGTCCCCACGATTAGCTGTTCTATCAGGCGATCGTTAGTCTCCTGAGCGTCCCTGAACTTGCACTTGGACGTCTTCTTCTTACACCTCGCAAAGAAATCATCTACAGACTCGTCGGGTTGCTGGCGGTATTTCTGAAGCTCAAACCGAGCCAGTCGTGGATTTACCCGTGGCTGCAAATGCTTATTAAATTTCTTGAAGACGGCAGCTACTTTGGATTTGTCGCTTGCATTATCCCACTCGAAACTATTGAAAGCATCAACACCAGTTCTCCCGATCCATAGCATGACATAGGCGACCTTTTCCTTGTCGGACTTGTCGGAAAAGGGCCCTTGGAAAACTAGAAGGCAGTATTGTTGGAACCGCTCGAATTCATCAGATAAATCTGCGGCTTGCCAATCCATCGACGGCGGGGTAAATCCGGCTGCTTCTGCCATTTTACCTCTTGCACCGGTGGCGCTACTGCGACAATTCTAGGGCGTTTATTTAGTTTACTTCTGACACCATGTTTCGGGGTAAACAAGTTAGTTGTTTACGATAGGATTATAATTCTCACTTGGCCATTGTAGGCAAATCATAAGAACCACGACATCTAAAGGATGCTGCATGAAAGTAGGCAGCTGCGAGATGCGTATCTCGCGCATGCTCTTGCATGGCTACGTAATGCATTACATCATAATACAACAGTCTACACCACACAGCTATGAAGTGGCTTTTTCCGACCAGTGAATTCCTACTTGTTGGTCTTTTACACACACACACACATACATACACAAACACAAACAGACAGATACAGACCACCATATGGACACCACTATTATATTATTAGATTGACTTGTAGCGACATGACTATGAACAGAAAGGTGACATCTGAAAACGATCATCAGTGACTCTCACATCAACTTACTAAAACACCAAGCCAAAGTACACAAGAGGCTTTTAGTCTCTGAAATCCATCAAATAATACCTATTTACCCCCCCCCCCCCCCATCCCGTCAGTGGTCATGACTATGGATCAAACATTTCTATGACACGCAAGTGAAAGCACACATGTCTGTACTGGATACAGTGTAGCTTGAACCATAGACACCATATTTTTAAATCAAAGATATAGCTATGTACTTGAACAGTGAGGTGAGAAATAAAAGAGTATCTCTGTGTATTCGTATTGCAGTGTTCTTTCACGGCAGTTACATGTGTTTAGAAACACCACAACCAACAACAAACACTACAGTCTCTATGCAACAAACATTACTCAGAGAATAGACTTACTCTGTATCAGTTGATCAACACTGATCAGCTTCAGCAAGGCACTGCACTCTACACCACACAGTGTACAGTAGAGAAGTAGTGAGAGTACTTGAGTATGACGATACTTTGGATCACCTGTACTGTGTATGGTCAAAAAGCGATTCAGCAAGTTTTGCGCCAGGCAACGGTCGGGTGAATTCAACATGAACAGTGCATGGCCACAATGGTCAATATCTCTGCATTGATCAAGGCACAGGACATCAAACTGCTGCTGAATTAACTTCCTGAAATCTGGACTTGTACAGCGACACTTTGCTGCCCAGTGCAGTACCCATCTCAGGTGCTCTTGATTCTTGTAGTCTCGCCAGACATCAGTGGGTAGACTGGCTAGTTGATTAAGTGCAGATACTGCCAGCTTGGTCACGTCAGTGTTCTCCTCCGTGATCAGAGCACAAGCCCACAGGATACTCCTAACCTTGTTTGGACTCCGTATTTCAGTTACATGCCGTTGAATCAGAGCACATTGAGATATCAAATCAATAGCTTGAAATGTGCGTGTCTTGTTAATTCTATCGAAGATTGACTCAATTGCGTTATAGGCATCTCGTACAGTGGTGGCATGACTGCCAGGCCGAATTGACTGATACCTCACACCTGGAATGGAGTGTGGTGATGCCTGAGTGGATATCAACTTGCCAGTAACATTGAGTTTTGACGAGGCTACTGTGCTCACACCATAGCCACGCTGAACAAAGTAACCGACACTCTTGAGATTGCCACGTAACTTTGAAGCAAACATGCTGTGCTGGTGTATTCTCTTCAGCAAGACTGATCTCCACCACCTCCTACAGCACATAACAATAGCACAAAACAAAACAGTACAGTGACTGGTCAGCACAACTCAATAGACAGCATCAAATCAACATCACTCCTTGTACAGCGTACACTGTAGATCACACATTGTGTGCTGAAACAGAGTCGCGGAAGTATTATGTATCGCTGTAGAAAATTGAGAGGGAGGGGGGGGGCAACAGATTTGAGTGTCCACAGAAGTGTAACTTATGATATCATTTCGGCACTATCGCTAGAGCGGTTCCGCCACTCTCAGCTGCATACCAGACCGGGGCCCTTACAGCCTTCGGGTGGGAGCCGGGAGGCGAATGATTGAAAGATTCTCCTATTTTTAGGCGAGTTGATTCAAACTCGCAGCTCCGTAAGTCTGCTGGAAGACACCCGACGTAAGTCTGCTGGAAGACACCCGACGTAAGTCTGCTGGAAGACACCCGACGTAAGTCTGCTGGAAGACATCCGACGTAAGTCTGCTGGAAGACACCCGACGTAAGTCTGCTGGAAGACACCCGACGTAAGTCTGCTGGAAGACACCCGACGTAAGTCTGCTGGAAGACACCCGACGTAAGTCTGCTGGAAGACACCCGACGTAAGTCTGCTGGAAAACACCCGACGTAAGTCTGCTGGAAGACACCCGACGTAAGTCTGCTGGAAGACACCCGACGTAAGTCTGCTGGAAGACACCCGACGTAAGTCTGCTGGAAGACACCCGACGTAAGTCTGCTGGAAGACACCCGACGTAACTCTGCTGGAAGACACCCGACGTAAGTCTGCTGGAAGACACCCGACGTAACTCTGCTGGAAGACACCCGACGTAAGTCTGCTGGAAGACACCCGACGTAAGTCTGCTGGAAGACACCCGACGTAAGTCTGCTGGAAGACACCCGACGTAAGTCTGCTGGAAGACACCCGACGTAAGTCTGCTGGAAGACACCCGACGTAAGTCTGCTGGAAGACACCCGACGTAAGTCTGCTGGAAGACACCCGACGTAAGTCTGCTGGAAGACACCCGACGTAAGTCTGCTGGAAGACACCCGACGTAACTCTGCTGGAAGACACCCGACGTAACTCTAGACACCCGACGTAACTCTGCTGGAAAACACCCGACGTAAGTCTGCTGGAAGACACCCGACGTAAGTCTGCTGGAAGACACCCGACGTAAGTCTGCTGGAAGACACCCGACGTAAGTCTGCTGGAAGACACCCGACGTAACTCTGCTGGAAGACACCCGACGTAACTCTGCTGGAAGACACCCGACGTAAGTCTGCTGGAAGACACCCGACGTAAGTCTGCTGGAAGACACCCGACGTAAGTCTGCTGGAAGACACCCGACGTAAGTCTGCTGGAAGACACCCGACGTAAGTCTGCTGGAAGACACCCGACGTAAGTCTGCTGGAAGACACCCGACGTAAGTCTGCTGGAAGACACCCGACGTAAGTCTGCTGGAAGACACCCGACGTAAGTCTGCTGGAAGACACCCGACGTAACTCTGCTGGAAGACACCCGACGTAACTCTGCTGGAAGACACCCGACGTAAGTCTGCTGGAAGACACCCGACGTAAGTCTGCTGGAAGACACCCGACGTAAGTCTGCTGGAAGACACCCGACGTAAGTCTGCTGGAAGACACCCGACGTAAGTCTGCTGGAAGACACCCGACGTAAGTCTGCTGGAAGACACCCGACGTAAGTCTGCTGGAAGACACCCGACGTAAGTCTGCTGGAAGACACCCGACGTAAGTCTGCTGGAAGACACCCGACGTAAGTCTGCTGGAAGACACCCGACGTAAGTCTGCTGGAAGACACCCGACGTAAGTCTGCTGGAAGACACCCGACGTAAGTCTGCTGGAAGACACCCGACGTAAGTCTGCTGGAAGACACCCGACGTAAGTCTGCTGGAAGACACCCGACGTAACTCTGCTGGAAGACACCCGACGTAAGTCTGCTGGAAGACACCCGACGTAAGTCTGCTGGAAGACACCCGACGTAAGTCTGCTGGAAGACTCCCGACGTAAGTCTGCTGGAAGACACCCGACGTAAGTCTGCTGGAAGACACCCGACGTAAGTCTGCTGGAAGACACCCGACGTAAGTCTGCTGGAAGACACCCGACGTAAGTCTGCTGGAAGACACCCGACGTAAGTCTGCTGGAAGACACCCGACGTAAGTCTGCTGGAAGACACCCGACGTAAGTCTGCTGGAAGACACCCGACGTAAGTCTGCTGGAAGACACCCGACGTAAGTCTGCTGGAAGACACCCGACGTAAGTCTGCTGGAAGACACCCGGCGTAAGTCTGCTGGAAGACACCCGACGTAAGTCTGCTGGAAGACACCCGACGTAAGTCTGCTGGAAGACACCCGACGTAAGTCTGCTGGAAGACACCCGACGTAAGTCTGCTGGAAGACACCCGACGTAAGTCTGCTGGAAGACACCCGACGTAAGTCTGCTGGAAGACACCCGACGTAAGTCTGCTGGAAGACACCCGACGTAAGTCTGCTGGAAGACACCCGACGTAAGTCTGCTGGAAGACACCCGACGTAAGTCTGCTGGAAGACACCCGACGTAACTCTGCTGGAAGACACCCGACGTAAGTCTGCTGGAAGACACCCGACGTAAGTCTGCTGGAAGACACCCGACGTAACTCTGCTGGAAGACACCCGACGTAAGTCTGCTGGAAGACACCCGACGTAAGTCTGCTGGAAGACACCCGACGTAAGTCTGCTGGAAGACACCCGACGTAAGTCTGCTGGAAGACACCCGACGTAAGTCTGCTGGAAGACACCCGACGTAAGTCTGCTGGAAGACACCTGACGTAAGTCTGCTGGAAGACACCCGACGTAAGTCTGCTGGAAGACACCCGACGTAAGTCTGCTGGAAGACACCCGACGTAAGTCTGCTGGAAGACACCCGACGTAAGTCTGCTGGAAGACACCCGATGTAACTCTGCTGGAAGACACCCGACGTAAGTCTGCTGGAAGACACCCGACGTAAGTCTGCTGGAAGACACCCGACGTAAGTCTGCTGGAAGACACGCGACGTAAGTCTGCTGGAAGACACCCCGGGTACACACTACAGTATGTTTATAATCTACTGTACAAGCGTTACAGGTCTTTTGGTTTTGGTCCGAAAATGCAGAGATGCAGCGTTCGGCCCTTATTCCCCATCCAACACGGTTGAGTAAACGGTCACGTGCTCATGTGTACATCTGTCACATGGCCACCGTCAACTTACAGCCTGTTTGGGCTCGTTCCTGTCATTCACTAGAGTTGAACCTTGCAGCCTGCAGGCACTGTGACCAGGCGACTGCCGACTGGTGTACGACCAAAACCAGTCGACTCAGCGTCCAAAAGACTATAACATATGGGCCAACCGCGGTCATCCGTGCTTTTATAAGAACGAAATGGCGCTTTTAGTGACATTTTGCATACAAATCCCCAACTAGTAGGGCGCAGTCACCCAGTTTCGGTGGAAGTGGCGAGTTTGATTGGGAATATAGGGGGAAGGGAGCGTCTCAACTTCCTCGGACCAAGACCATTCGACTCAGCAACCGAAGACTACAACTGGTGGAAATTTGATTTTGGGGGGGGGGGGGTCCGGTGAAAATTTTAAATTTCAGGGTCCGTAGACTTTGGGGCGCTGAGTCGAATGGTGTTGGTCCCATGTGTCTCCAACAAAGCGTTCTTGAGATATTTCCGTTTGAAAAACTGAGCTTCGGAGGGGGGGGGGGGTGCGCCATGTCATTATGCGGCCGCGTCATGCGGCCTCTGCAACGTCATAGCGTGCAGCTAGGTCAAAAGAAGCGCTTCAACGCAATACTAGTGTCAATGCTATCTCAAATGATTCGGCGACCGATAGTAGTTGGTCCAAGCGACCCCGAAGATGTGACTCCATGTGAGAGTGAGGATGCAGCCACGGCTGACCTTCATGAGTTTGGTCTGGGGCTGAGAACTTCGGTATTCTGCTGAAGAAAATTTCAAGATATGGCCACACAGGCCGGTCAAGAGTGTCGCGTTTGCGACGGATGACAAAGCAGCAGCTATTGCAGATGATGCTGATACAATTATCAGATCTCTGGAGAGCAGAGTCATCAAAATGGAGAAGAGTGATGCGAGTGCTCTAAATGTTGTTCAATACCGACTCCAGTGGCCTGCCTCATCGTTCCCATATACTGCCGGTTTTTTTGGTGTGAATTTGGCATACCGTAAAAATCCGTAAATAAGTACGTATTTACTTTTGAATTTAGTGACCACACCCGTACTAACTTTCGGGTGGGTACTGACTTTCGGGCACGAACTAACTTTCGGACCTGACTTGTGTGTAGTGGAGAAGTCATTTTCATGTCGATGTACATGCTACGTGCTGCATGTGCGCACCGTACCGGTACTTATTTCGGGCAGTATGTTTATCGGGCTGGACTTGACTTCAACAGACAGAGCCAAAAGAATGAAGGGGTATTTCTTTCGGGCAGGTACTTATTTACGGACTTTTACGGAATTTCGGACGCTGCTCGATTGGAGAACAGTGCAAACTCTTTGAACCACGGGCACGAGCTGTTTATTGTTTCGTCACTTGTCACGGTTGTGAACTCATCGTTGTAGCATAAAGGAATCTGGGCTATTCCATGCGGAAAACTAAAAAATCTTTCTCAAAGCACAACCACCGGTAAAGGAGAAACGCACCTTCCCTGACTGTACATACGACTGATACGAGTGTAGTACATGACAAGTCCGTTTCTTGACTGGTCTCTATACTCGACTCTTGTTGATCTACCTCACGACTAACGTAGCACGGCAGTGCGGGAGCAGTCACGTTCCGTGTGTGATGACTTTGCTGACAACACGTCTACAGTGCAGCTAGCAAGCACGCAAAGGCCAGCGCGGCCGGAAAAGTCCAACTCGGAAACGGCTAAAAGACGGGATAACCTCAAGATTTGCCAAGCTGAAAGCCACATACACAGGGTACATAGTGTTTGTAACACTGAGTCCAATGGTCTTGGTCTGAAGACGCTGCGACAAACAGTTCCCCAATCGAACGCGTTCCGAACAATGGCCATTGTGTACACGAAATAGATGGTGTGGCTACCTGGCTGCACTCTGTGACGTCATCACCTGGATCCGGATGACTGTGCGCTCAAATTCGCACATGTAGTCGGGGATCCAGGACAAAAAAAAGTGTCTAAATCTGAAAGTGGTCTGCCACTAGAATCCGAGTAAAATCGAACTGTACAGGTGGAGAGAGTACCTGTTGTGGAGTCGAATGGTAGTTGTTGGCCCGTCTAGATCGGGGAAGGAGCTCCGCGAGAGGCAATTTTAGTTCAGCTTCGTCGGTCACTTGAACTGCTCACCTTTCGTCTCGGGCCGATTCTGAGTTGCGTAGAGTACGCACATGACAACCAAATGCAGTCAAATTTGAAAACTCAAAGCGAGTGTCTGATCTGGTCGGCGACTTCACTTTGTTGTTGATCATATTCTTGGTCAAGAAGTTTACTCTCGCTCTTGTAGAAGTAAAGCACAGGGACTTCGTAAGCCTAGCCTAGATATCGTTTGGTCCTTCCACTACCCACTCGCAATGGCAGCCAACAAACTACCCGTAGTGTCGTGTAGTTTGACGCTGCTTCGCGAGTGATCTCAAATGTTTTCTTGATTGGAATTTCGTTGATACGATCGATACGAGGGACACCTTACCTATCATTCTGCAAAGGTAAGCTTGGACCCTTTCCCTGCTTCTCTCTCAGGCACACACACCTTCAATAGCACTCGATTAAATTAGAGTTAGAGAAGACTAGAAATGATATAAACGCATTGTAGACACAACACAATCGAAAATGAAATAAATACTACAACTGTAGTAAGGAAGACATGTCCAGTGCTGTCCAGTGCTGTGCAATTCATGGACAATATGCCCAGTTTAATATGTAAATTGGAACAAAATGTAGGATGATAGCGTCATCACTTTAGAAGCCAAGCTATGTACAAGCAGTTTATATACAATGTGTGAACAGGTTAGGTGTGTTGACAGCCATAATTCACAAACACAATGGGTGGCTTGGACCAGGGGAGGACGGTGCAGTTGCCAGTGTCTACAGCGAGTCGTCAAACTCCTGATCTGGATCCTCATCAGAATCTGAGCTGGAGTCAGACTCTTCAAAGTCGTCAGCACCAGTACTTTCCTCGCTCTCACTGTTTTGGTCGCCTTCACATGCAGCTGTTCCCACATCTGCGGCACCGGAGCTGTCGTTCTGTTCGAGTACGGCCCCAAACGGATTGGCGCATGAGCAGCACGAGCAGATGTCCGTGCAAGCCAAGGACGCCTTCTTGCACGAACAGTGCTGACTTACGCAGTGCCTTGTCTTGCACCCACAGCTCACCAGTTTTAGTATGTCAGCAGGAGCGACGCGCTGCAGCATCCAGGAGATGGAAGGCGTGCCGTCAGTCTCCGACTGCCAGCCATGGCCCACTGGACTCGGTACTTCTGGCATCGCAGTGGTGGCGCTCCGCCAAATGTGGGCCTGGTAGTTAGCCCTGGCCACATGTTGATGGAGAGCGTCGCGTGAGGGCGGTAGTTTGTGCGGAGCACAGGATGTGGCCGCACAGAACCTTTGGTAGCGCAGGCTGTTGATGTCTTGCTGGCCAGGATTGCCATACAAGGCACACGCAAACCACTCACATTCAGAAAGCAGCTGGTCATCCGATGTAGCATTGACACCCAGTGTCGCCAGTGCCTCTGCCATTCGCGTGCTTGACAGGAGCAGCTTCAGCGGAGCAGTCTTTCCCTTCCCAGAAAAGGAACTGACACTGTCACACCCAGGTCTACCAAACTTCGGTGATACCGTCTGGTCTGCGCGCAACAAGAACCAAATCAGGTCAATCGATGCCACAGTGAGAAATGGGTCAATCGAGCCTTGTGCATCAGGAACTGGATGGGCCATTGGAGGAGGTCTTGGTCTCGCACCGCAGTTGTATTCTAGGCTCGGAACTGCAGGTGGGGCAACACTTCGCGGTCGGCGTTGGTTACCTGGCTCGGCACGGCTCGTACTTTCTGGTGGACACAGATCGTCCTGGAAGGGCAGCGAGTGCTGGAGCACAATGCCGTTGGTGCAGTGTGTCGTCCCTTGGCCACTCAGAGTTTCCTCGTTGAGGTCGTTATTGTCCCAGCAGAAATGAACATCACCTCCATGCTGGGAAATGCCACGGGGTACTACAACACTGCTGGCTGCGGAACTTCCTGCTACTTCGAGAGAATACCCGGTTTCTACTTCTCGCAGCTTTGAATACGATATGCCATGGCCGAACTGGTTGAGAAGATCCACCATGTGCTTGCTCCTCGTGTGGTGGTGGACAGTAAGCGCCAAAGCTACGTGCTTTGGTGTCAGAATAGATCCACGAGTTGCAACATACACAATATCCTCAGCAATTGCCAAAATCTTGCAATGGATGTCGGCAGGGACATGGACACGGGAGTCCGTCAGGTCACCAATGTCACACTTCTCAGGGCCGACAATGGTCATGGCAAGCACATTGTAGAGGATGTCTGGCACTGGCGCATTCTCATTTACGATATCACTGGCATGTGGCATGGTGGGTATTGTGGGCTGCTGATCACGGATGGCGTTGTTCAGAGCCATGGCTGTGTGGAAGGCATGTACCTTGCAGCTGCTATCAATAGCTGGAGGTGCATCTTCATCCGCCATATCATCTCCAGCATATTCGTCGGCGCACTGCTGGGCTGCCTCAGCCTTGGCTACTGCTGCACCAACTACTTGTAGCAGTTGTGATTCTGTCAAGGAGCTGCTTACAACGCTCTCGGGTGACAATGGACCAGGACGGACGAAGTTGATGCGTTTTCCAAAATGCTCCAACAGGCGCTTCTTCAGCAGCCATCGTCGGTATTGACTTGCAGCTCCGAGCTCTGCCAGCTTGGCGCTGTACTTGGACGTCAGGCTGTCCATACGCATCGCTCGTATTTCTGTCTCACTGAAGAGCTCCTTCTCCATGCATACAGCCAGCCACTCAAAGGCTCTATCGTACACATTGTCGTCTGCAACTGCCGTCGTCTTCTTTGCCTCCAGTGCTGCCACCGTGCTAGAATGAGTGTAGTTACGGTAGCAGCAGAAATGGTAGCATATGTCCGATGCTACACAATCGGGACTGCCCTCCTGGAGGGTAAGTAAAATCCGCTGGCCTGCTTCATCTCCACGTGCATTTGCCGCACGGATCAGGCTTTCGCCAGCACGGAATTCTGAACAGAGGGTAAGCGGTTCAGCTTTCCGGTTCTTTTGTTTTGTTTTTTGTTGACATATTATACACAGAGTGATGTCGATGGTTGTCACTTTGCTTCGTGTCATAACACGCTTCTTGGGAGGTTCATCCTCACAGGCATCTGCGTCACCCACCTCCTCTGCGTCAACATTGCTGGCAAGGCCACCACTCTCCTCTCCCTCAAAACGACTCAGAGTCTTCTTGTGGGTGTAGGCTGCATAGCAGCGCCTATGGTACCAGCCACGCGGGGTGCTCTCATCCGTGCTACACTGCTCCTGGCAGAGAAAGGCCCATGTGCCGTCCTGGCGAATTTTGGCAGCAGATACCACTCGAGACCAGCTGGTGTTCGTGAAATTTACTTTCTCCTCCTTTTCGCTTCCTTCGATCTTCACACAGTGGCACAAACATGAGCCCCACGAAATTTCCGAAACCTGAGTACTGGCTGAAGCCACTAAATGCCCAACACTACCTGGACTTTGTGCACAGGAGGCACAATTCTCGTCTTCCTCCATGCCTACTCGCGTGGGATTGAAATTGAAAGACCTCGTGCTTCCTCAAAATAAGTTCCCCGGCCAGCGTCGTCATTTTCTACGGCGTCGTCATTTCCTAAATTTTTCAAATGTTTGTCGTGGGTGCGCAATGTGTGCATGCTCAAGCCATGCGCGTACGGACGCACGGCGAAAATAAATTTGCGACCTCCTTGAGAACGCTTGAGAAGGCTTGCGAAATCGTCGACGAAAACCCTCTCGCCGCTCGTCTCCTTCCCCGATTCAGAAGGGCCAACAAACAAAATTGACCTTCTATAACCATCACCTATCAGCTCTGAAAGCGGCAAATACTCGGAGTGAAGTGGCAGACCCAATTTTATTTTTGAGCTTCGGATCCTGTACTAATGTTCGATTGGGCATATCTAACGAACCATGGACCGCAGCCTCCTCGGACAAAGACCACTCGACTCCGCGCCCCAAACTATACGCGGACCCTGAAATTTAAAATGTTCACCATCCCCTTTAGATAATCGCTGAAACACACTCAGTCGTTCAGACCTGGACAGTAAATTTTAAATGTTAGTACATGTATGCGGAAGCGCAGCTGAGCTTCTTAGCCAAACAGTCCAGTCACGGCCAGATTTCAATGAAAAAATGGTGTGCAGTGGCAACTACTTGAAGTACCAGTTTTTCTTTCTCACCTGTGCGATATAGCTGGAGAGAGATGTTCAGCACAGAAACTATTCAGTCAATTGGTCCAGTCTTGGTGAGTGATGAGGACTTGGGAATGAAGCATCTACATGATTCCACTACATACGTCAATAGCCAATAGGACCTTGACGACGCCCAGAGCTAGGATGAGAGTACTAGTACTGACTTTATTGCAAGGAAACAGCGAATAGATGCACGACCCTGTGCCTGTGGCCTACGTAGAGATCTACAGATCTACCAGTGCAGTCTCTCTCGCAAGACCGTAGATCTACTACGCGTATACTAGTACGGGGGCCAGGTGCCCAAAATATTTACTTTCGTTGCAGTTGAGAGCGCACAACTTTTTGAGAGTTTCAACGTGTAGAGGGGACCACAAGGAGCTCAACGATATATTTTTTGACCCTCGAAACGTGATGGAAGGTGCTGAAATTAGCCGTTGAAGTTTAGTGCATGGTAACCATGGCAACTGCATAGCAACACCATAGCAACTACTGTTTTATTCTTGTTTTAGCCTACAGTAATGTTGTAGAACGATTGAATGACTAAAATCAAGTTAACACGATCTGGAATGAAGACCATTGGGATATATACAGACTGCAGGAATGCCAGAAAGGAATATAAAAAAGCATAATACTCTTACGTGTACATTGTCCATGGATGTGTACATGTACCGTATTTCCACAAATAGTAGGCCGGTCTACTATTTTTTCAACCTCGCCCTAACCCGGCCTTATAATCGAGGACGGTCTTGTATTCGAGGACGGTCTTTTATTCTTTCAACCCAGTTTGACCCCGGTCTTCTATTTCTCGCCACACAGTTTTACCCCCGTTCTTCCATTTTCTTCTACACAGTTTGAGCACGGTCTTCTATTTTTTTCCACAGTTTGAGCACAGTCTTCCATTTTTAACACAAGAACAAAGACTCATTTAGTAGGCCCGGTCTTCTAATCGGAGACGGTCTTTTATTTTTTCAATCGCCCCCTGCCCCGGCCTTGTAAACGAGGAAGGCGTTGTATACAAGGACGGCCTTTTATTTGCGGAAATACGGTATGTAATGTAGATGTACGTAATTGAAACTCAATCTCATGCTATAGTGGCAGTTAGTTGCCCAGATCACTGGCCCTGTTCTGGCAGCTATCTGCAGCGCTGCATCCACAAACATCAGTACAATGCAAAGACTGTGCTTTGCAGGAGCAGCGGCCTCCGTCACAGCCTGTTTTGCAGCCGCATTTATTACTATTATTATTATTATTATTACTCAATCTGCGGACAGAACTGTTTCGTCCTTTGTTTTATTATTAATTTTATTCATATTTTCATAGGGCAGTCCCCACAGACTCAAGGTCTTCTTACGGAGTACCCTAAGAATGAAAGTAATGCATGGCGAAATAGGGATGGCGATGCAGCAGTGCGGATATCAGATGGAGCAGTATTTAACAAATGCAAAGACTGTGCTTTGCAGGAGCAGCGGCCTCCGTCACAGCCTGTTTTGCAGCCGCATTTATTACTATTATTATTATTATTACTCAATCTGCGGACAGAACTGTTTCGTCCTTTGTTTTATTATTAATTTTATTCATATTTTCATAGGGCAGTCCCCACAGACTCAAGGTCTTCTTACGGAGTACCCTAAGAATGAAAGTAATGCATGGCGAAATAGGGATGGCGATGCAGCAGTGCGGATATCAGATGGAGCAGTATTTAACAAACTCCATTAGGGCTGTGGGAGCAGGCTCCAGGGACAACCAGTCAACCTGGAGCTTGCCATCCACTAGTTTCCAGCCTTGGTGAGCAGTGAATGAAGATGTGATATGCAAGGTCAGAGAAGGTAGCAGGTAGTGATTTCTGGCTCATGGCTTGCAACATAGCCATAGCATCAACAATGAGAGCACTTGACTCAGATGGAGTATTTCCGGGTGGACGTACACCATCAGAAACCTTCACGAGCAACTGGAGCAGTGCAGACTTGTTAGTTTTCACTAGTGTGCCATCTGAGGTACAGAGAGATAACGGTGCTGATCCGCCCAATGGGTACGAGAGAATTTGACGAACATCCATATGGCGACTCTGGGCAATAACAGCCATCTTGCTGAAAAGAGCGCAGTCGGCACGCAATACAGATACTGCTTTGCTCTGGCTGGTTGGCGTTCGTGACTTTCTGTTTGAGAATGTTCCGAGCTTCAATTTTGGAATGGGATCCAGGAACTTCTTTTCCTGTGCCGCAAGTCTTTCTTGTGGACTACTGCAAGGAAGCTAGCCAACACTTGCGCCTCTCCACCTGTACTGTCCGATAAATCGATGTCATTTTTGTCTTCCAAAACTCGCGTGTAGTGGCAGAAACAGTCACGATGGCAATGTAGATCTACCTCTCGAGCAATCGGGCATGAAAGGGAATTGCGTTGACCTCTCTTACCTCAGCTGCATCGAGCACTTTCTGGGCTGCGTTGAGAGATTGGCACTGAGATGTCTTTTGGTACTTGTGCTTCTTTCCAAGCAACAACTTTCGACAGAAAAATGCTATCTTTCCTTCCTGACTCGACGACGGGAGCAGAGACGCTTTGCCGAGTTGCCCTCCGACATCCCGGCACCTCAATGATGGCGCCAGATTACCGTCGTGAAACTCACATTGTTGGTGCTAGAGGTGCAGCCCCTTCGTAGTGCCGAAACCGCTACGTGCGTGTCAACAATAGAGGACTGACTCGGAAGTCGATCGGAGGAGAGAGAGAGTTAACCCAGTCAACATACCACATCCTACTCCACTTTCGAAATTGTTGCCCGGGCCCTTCGTGGTGCCGAAACCATCACCTGCGTGTCAACAATACCAGGACTGAAGTTTTGTGCAGCGGGCCTGCACTGGGGTTGTGTAGGGAAGTCTCATCTGTCTTGGCAAGTCATTATTTTACGACTTCCAGGGCATACCGCACGTACTGGCCGAGTGGAGGACAAAATCACCTCGTTCGGGACCTTCCATTCACTTTTCGAAGCGGTTTTTTTTGGTTTCATGTCTGTATTGCCCCCGCTATGACTCTGTGGTGTCAAATTGTTGTGCGCTAAAATTCGGAACGAAACTTTTTTTGAAGGACTTTTTTCAGCCCTGGCCCCCGTACTAGTACGGGGGCCAGGTGCCCAAAATATTTACTTTCGTTGCAGTTGAGAGCGCACAACTTTTTGAGAGTTTCAACGTGTAGAGGGGACCACAAGGAGCTCAACGATATATTTTTTGACCCTCGAAACGTGATGGAAGGTGCTGAAATTAGCCGTTGAAGTTTAGTGCATGGTAACCATGGCAACTGCATAGCAACACCATAGCAACTACTGTTTTATTCTTGTTTTAGCCTACAGTAATGTTGTAGAACGATTGAATGACTAAAATCAAGTTAACACGATCTGGAATGAAGACCATTGGGATATATACAGACTGCAGGAATGCCAGAAAGGAATATAAAAAAGCATAATACTCTTACGTGTACATTGTCCATGGATGTGTACATGTACCGTATTTCCACAAATAGTAGGCCGGTCTACTATTTTTTCAACCTCGCCCTAACCCGGCCTTATAATCGAGGACGGTCTTGTATTCGAGGACGGTCTTTTATTCTTTCAACCCAGTTTGACCCCGGTCTTCTATTTCTCGCCACACAGTTTTACCCCCGTTCTTCCATTTTCTTCTACACAGTTTGAGCACGGTCTTCTATTTTTTTCCACAGTTTGAGCACAGTCTTCCATTTTTAACACAAGAACAAAGACTCATTTAGTAGGCCCGGTCTTCTAATCGGAGACGGTCTTTTATTTTTTCAATCGCCCCCTGCCCCGGCCTTGTAAACGAGGAAGGCGTTGTATACAAGGACGGCCTTTTATTTGCGGAAATACGGTATGTAATGTAGATGTACAGTGTTGGCCAGAAGTTTGGGCCTACCTATAAATTTTTGGGGTTTGGCACAATACAGTGGTGCTGCCAGGTTGTATATCTTCAAACCTGCTGCAAGCCCGATGAAAACGCGTGAGATAAGTTTTCTACAGCGCACGTGCGCTTCAAAACAAATTTTCAGGTGAAAATCATGAAAAAGCTAGGCCCAAATTTTTGGCCAAAATATTTGAATTTGTACGGTACCGTACGGTACAAAAATGTGTGATGCAAAACCAGCGGGAAATTCAACTGCACAACACGTGGTGGTCCTCACGACACGAACAACAAATTTTAGTTGCTGTTTTTGACATTTTTCCTTCACCATGGGTCGATCCAAGCACCTTTGGCTCTGACGTGAGGGAGTTGACAGTGAAGATGAATAATGATGGCCTCTCTTCGAATGATATCGCCAATTTGACCCGCGTTTGTGCGCGCACGGTGAGAAAACTGTCACCAGGTTCGCAGTGATGCAAAGCTGCAAGAATTAGCCTCGTTCTGGTCATCCAAGGCTGACGTCTGCTCGTGACGACAGGTGCCTCAAGGTGATAACTCTGGCTAGCAGAAGGACTTTGTCGTGGGAGCTCAAGACAGACTGGTGCAAAACCGTGGCAAACATGTCCCGAGCCGTACGGAACGTCCCAGACTGCTGAAAGCTGGCCTGAGAGGCTGCAGGACCACAAAAAAACCGTATATCAACCAGAAAATTGAAGAAACAACTGGTCTTTGCCAGGGCCCACCAAGGATGTACTGTGGACCAGTGGAGCAACGTACTGTGGCCCCACGAGTTTAAATTTAATATGAGAGCATCAGATGGTGTGATGTATTTCAGTTGTTGACCAGGTGAACAACTTGTGCCAGAGTGTACTGTTGGCACAGTCAAGCATAGTGGTGGCTGCATCATGATACGGGACCTCGTCGCCGGCAACGGGGTCGGGTGGCTCTACAACGTTAACGGAGCGATGAAAGCAGACCAATACCAAGGAATACTGCAGAACAGTATGCAGCCGTCCATGGTCGATGTGTTGCGCGGTCTGGATGACGTATTTGCGCGCGCACACGCGATAAAGGCGTAATTGGTGGACCGCCCATATCGCGCACTGGGGCGGCCGACGCAGTCGCCGGATTCATATCCGACTGAGGATTTGTGGGAAATGCTGAATTGTCTCTGCCATGATGTTCCCCAAGTCCCATCAACCGAAATACAGCCTGGGGAAGTGTGCAAGACAGCGTGGCGGAAGATCAGCAGGGACAAGTACGCGAAACCCGTCTCGACCATCCCGGCGCGCATGGAGGCTGTCGTCAAGGCAAAGAGAGGACCTACTTAGTGGTAAAATTGGGCAAACAGTTCACTGATAGGTTCTTAGCATGGAAACAAATCATTTCGATTAGATTTAGTTGATATCTATTAGCTAGTCACCTGGATTTTGCTGTTTTTTAATTTTGGCCGTAAGTTTGGGCCTACGCTTTTTCGATTAAATTGACTTTATTTTATTTTACAACTATCTAGCCTTCGAAAGATGGATCAGAGTATGATCTCTTCGGTAGATAGCCAACTTCAGTAGTTTTGTTCGTGCACTATACAAAGATTCTCTCTAGAAACCTGTTTTCTCTTGGGTAGGCCCAAACATTTGGCCAACACTGTACGTAATTGAAACTCAATCTCATGCTATAGTGGCAGTTAGTTGCCCAGATCACTGGCCCTGTTCTGGCAGCTATCTGCAGCGCTGCATCCACAAACATCAGTACAATGCAAAGACTGTGCTTTGCAGGAGCAGCGGCCTCCGTCACAGCCTGTTTTGCAGCCGCATTTATTACTATTATTATTATTATTATTACTCAATCTGCGGACAGAACTGTTTCGTCCTTTGTTTTATTATTAATTTTATTCATATTTTCATAGGGCAGTCCCCACAGACTCAAGGTCTTCTTACGGAGTACCCTAAGAATGAAAGTAATGCATGGCGAAATAGGGATGGCGATGCAGCAGTGCGGATATCAGATGGAGCAGTATTTAACAAATGCAAAGACTGTGCTTTGCAGGAGCAGCGGCCTCCGTCACAGCCTGTTTTGCAGCCGCATTTATTATTATTATTATTACTCAATCTGCGGACAGAACTGTTTCGTCCTTTGTTTTATTATTAATTTTATTCATATTTTCATAGGGCAGTCCCCACAGACTCAAGGTCTTCTTACGGAGTACCCTAAGAATGAAAGTAATGCATGGCGAAATAGGGATGGCGATGCAGCAGTGCGGATATCAGATGGAGCAGTATTTAACAAACTCCATTAGGGCTGTGGGAGCAGGCTCCAGGGACAACCAGTCAACCTGGAGCTTGCCATCCACTAGTTTCCAGCCTTGGTGAGCAGTGAATGAAGATGTGATATGCAAGGTCAGAGAAGGTAGCAGGTAGTGATTTCTGGCTCATGGCTTGCAACATAGCCATAGCATCAACAATGAGAGCACTTGACTCAGATGGAGTATTTCCGGGTGGACGTACACCATCAGAAACCTTCACGAGCAACTGGAGCAGTGCAGACTTGTTAGTTTTCACTAGTGTGCCATCTGAGGTACAGAGAGATAACGGTGCTGATCCGCCCAATGGGTACGAGAGAATTTGACGAACATCCATATGGCGACTCTGGGCAATAACAGCCATCTTGCTGAAAAGAGCGCAGTCGGCACGCAATACAGATACTGCTTTGCTCTGGCTGGTTGGCGTTCGTGACTTTCTGTTTGAGAATGTTCCGAGCTTCAATTTTGGAATGGGATCCAGGAACTTCTTTTCCTGTGCCGCAAGTCTTTCTTGTGGACTACTGCAAGGAAGCTAGCCAACACTTGCGCCTCTCCACCTGTACTGTCCGATAAATCGATGTCATTTTTGTCTTCCAAAACTCGCGTGTAGTGGCAGAAACAGTCACGATGGCAATGTAGATCTACCTCTCGAGCAATCGGGCATGAAAGGGAATTGCGTTGACCTCTCTTACCTCAGCTGCATCGAGCACTTTCTGGGCTGCGTTGAGAGATTGGCACTGAGATGTCTTTTGGTACTTGTGCTTCTTTCCAAGCAACAACTTTCGACAGAAAAATGCTATCTTTCCTTCCTGACTCGACGACGGGAGCAGAGACGCTTTGCCGAGTTGCCCTCCGACATCCCGGCACCTCAATGATGGCGCCAGATTACCGTCGTGAAACTCACATTGTTGGTGCTAGAGGTGCAGCCCCTTCGTAGTGCCGAAACCGCTACGTGCGTGTCAACAATAGAGGACTGACTCGGAAGTCGATCGGAGGAGAGAGAGAGTTAACCCAGTCAACATACCACATCCTACTCCACTTTCGAAATTGTTGCCCGGGCCCTTCGTGGTGCCGAAACCATCACCTGCGTGTCAACAATACCAGGACTGAAGTTTTGTGCAGCGGGCCTGCACTGGGGTTGTGTAGGGAAGTCTCATCTGTCTTGGCAAGTCATTATTTTACGACTTCCAGGGCATACCGCACGTACTGGCCGAGTGGAGGACAAAATCACCTCGTTCGGGACCTTCCATTCACTTTTCGAAGCGGTTTTTTTTTGGTTTCATGTCTGTATTGCCCCCGCTATGACTCTGTGGTGTCAAATTGTTGTGCGCTAAAATTCGGAACGAAACTTTTTTTGAAGGACTTTTTTCAGCCCTGGCCCCCGTACTATACGCGTAGTACCAAGAGTACATAACTACACAGTGTGTAGTTATGTACTCTTGGTAGTACATGATGTCATCATGGTCATTCACGGTATACAGGTCGTCCCCCGTTAATACGAGTCCGGTTAGTACATAAACCCCGTTAGTACATAAGAAATCTCAAGTCCCGGACGAAACGTGGTCACTTCCATACAAATTTTGTCGGTTAGTACATAATTCGTTAGTACATAAACCCCGTTAGTACATAACATTTCTCCGTACCCGCATGCCACCTACCTCAATAGTACATAATTTGTTGGTCTTTTGGCCTTCCAGTGGAGGCACATCGTGTTCTAGTTTCTACTTGTGGACGCAATTATGAATTAGCTCAGAAATCAGAGCGCACATCACAAACTGACAAAGCTCTGATGTTTTTTCGAGTGACTGTACAGGCGTGGCTGGGCATGTATCATGTAAACTGTAGAATCTTCGCTAACTGTGACCGTTATAAGTTGAATTATAACATCATTTTTATGTTATATCGAGGGAATCAAGAATGCTAGTCATGGCAGCAAGAAACACTCAGAAAAGTTGAAAAAAGTGAAAAATTCTGGTTGAGTTGGGTAACTCCGCTCTTCTTCCTCGCTCACCGGAGGAATTTCTCTAGTCTCCTCGCGCAACTGGGGAGCACTCCAATGGAGAGAGAAAGATTTTCATAGGGCGGCTTGGTGTGAGAGGTGGACTGAGACTTGACGGCGCTAACGGCGAATATCAAGACCTTACGGCCACGGAGCTGCGGGACTCTACGCTGGTTGTCTATCCGTGTGGAGGCAAAGCAAACGCGGGCAACATTCTGCTGAAGCGAGCGTGGAGCTGAAGCTGGATTGGTGACTGACGTACCTGCTTATTCCACAACACCGGCGCATAATGATGTACATGTACAAGACTTCGTGAGTATTCAACTCAAATTCGTGTTCCGTCAGCGTAAGTATCAGCAAGTACATGTAGTACAGTTTGTTCCCAAAATAACTTCGGGACAGTCTGTTCATGGTTTTCATTTGACTCGTTCTCTACACTTGCGATAATTTAGCAGCAATTCTAACGTTGTAGCGTTGTTCTTTTGGAATTTAGTGGAACCTGTATTCCGTAACTGAGTTTTATGTTTCGCTACATTGTCGACAGATCTCCTGTGTACCGGTTTTGTGGCACAATGATTATAGCCATTATATTTTGTCGTCTCCATTCTTGTATGTAGGTAATGGTTGGTTCTCTTCATGTTATTGTGACCAATTTCATAGATGTTGGTTGCCTTGTTGCTTTCTCTCCCCTCTCCTCTCACCCAAGCCATTCTGCATAAGCGAAGCTGTGGACGCAGCATACTGCTGCTACACTTCAACGCGGGAATGCGTATAATAATTAGTTATGTACACTTTCGTTTAGTACATAAACCCCGTTAATACAAAACATTTGTCAAGTCCCAGAGATTATGTATTAACGAGGGACGACCTGTACTATAAACAAACCAAAGATTGAAAGGACTGGATCATCAGTGATCATGGGGAGTGCATTCAATATTGTCAGTATTTTTCGCCACTCGATCGAGACGTATATCACGTGATCACAGATGTACATGTACATGACTGTACGTGTACGAGTCGTATTTCGTTTACATTAAAAATTGTGCGATTTTTTGCACAGTGTACTATAATCAGCAGGTCTCATATTAATTTTTTTGTTGTGAGATCTACCGTCACACTCGCAGTGTGTGTAACCTGTCGGCGCGGTGGGCAGTGCACTTGCAGGTGTTGTATTCACATACTTCGAAGTACTCGTATAAGTACTCGTATAACTACTATAAAAAGTATAAGGCTTGGGCGGATAATGCCGCTGGAAATAATTATGTACCAGAAAAGTACAGTCTCTGGCCTGAGAAATCCGACCAGCGCACGAATAATTGCGCTGTGGGCAACGAACACCACACATAACACTCTGCTAACTTGTTACTTGAGCACGGCGTTGCTTTAGCCTATGGGCATGTTCGATTGGTAAGGATCGGGATCGGGATCCAGATCCCTCGGATCCTTCAGATTCAACTGAACACTTTATTTTGGACCTTGACTGTTGCCATGTTGAAAATGGCGCTCACAAGGCACCCAAAAGGGTGAACGTCGTACTCATCCCGTGCGTCGTACAAAAAGTCAACAAGCTCTATCTCCATCCACGTGTGCGTACCACAATGTGTACAAAAATGATTTTTACCAGCCATATACGCACAAAGGTCACATTTGGATCCGTTGGATCCGGTCAACCCTGCTCCCCGAGGAGGGTTGACCGGATCCAAATCACATAATTATAAGGAGTATTGGTATCCAATCCATGAAAAAATATTTTACAAAACCAGTATACTAGTAATCAATCAGTAAAATGCAAAGAAACCGCTAGAAGCAGTATGCGTAGTAGTCTACGGCCAAGATACCAGAAACCGTATCAAACTCAGCACGGGGTTCGAGGTACTAAAACGATTACCAAACTAAGTCAAGGATTGACCATTACATGTTGCATTCTGCCACTGCTAAAGTGATCGAAGGGCAGCCGTTGATTCTTGACGCTTTGTGCCGATGACCTCTCAGGGCTGTGACTGCGGCATTGACCAGTGCAAAAGACAGTTGAGTGCGGATGTATGCCATGACGATAGAGAAAGGCTCGGACCTCCTATCGGCCAACATGGATGCAATCCGAGCGTAGAGATTGCCAGCTGCCTTGCCATGACCACCTGTAGTGCTGAGCACGACCGGGATGAATGATCCATGCTCTACCTCAACGACTCTTCTCTCATAACTTCTTCTCTTTTCCTTTTCGTGCTTGCGGTACACTGCCGGGATTGATGACTTCTGGTTTGAGGGGGCAAATGGGTTGAAAACCCGGACATCAAGGAATGTCCTCTCAAACCGTCCACCATACAATCCACTGACTGCGATATCAAGGCGTGCGTTGTCGTCGGTGATGGTAGATCTCAAGGGGAAGTGTTCCCCCGAGAGAGGCTGGAGATGGGGCTCGACGGCTACATCATGGGCAACTTCCCGGAGAAGGTGGGCCGTGATGTCCCGAATCTCGTTGTGGCGGAGAGAGGGGTAGCCGCCCAGCGAGCAGGACAGGGCATGGGTGGTCGTGAACGACTTTCCACATGCACACGTTGTCGGGAGATGATCCGGCGTCCATCCATATCGGAGGCATAAGGAGTCTCGAAACGCCCCCTTGTGCAACTTGAAGCCGAAAACTGCAAGTGGCTTGGATGTTAGCCAGCTTGAGGCACCCTTCTCTGACGCGAGGTTCACGGCATACTGGATGTCTGGGTCCAGTTGCTGAAGCAGTGCAGCCATCTGCTCATTGGCCAGTTGCGTTGACTCCTTTCGGACTTCTGACTTCAAGAGCTGCATAGCCACTCGAACTCCGCCGTTGTTGGACTCCTGTCTGAGGATCTTGTCGACAAGAGGTTGGGTGATGATGCTGGACTGACGGAATTGGTCCTCAAGATGAGTGGGGTTGATGAGACCCAATCCACCAAGTCTGCAGGGCAATGACAGTACGGCCCTGGTTTGGTCACCAGGCGGACACCGACCGGTAAGCGCGGGGATGAGCTGAAGACGTACGGCGTCCTCAATGGGCTCGAACAGCGGACCTGTCGCCGGGATGGTGCGAGCGACAAATGACCATTCGTGCTTAACACCATTGCAGAAAGCCGTGTATGCCGCTTGTGGGTGGCTGAGGGCGTACTGGGAGAGCACACTGATCTCGTGACTCCATTTCTGAACCTTGGTTGACACGTAGGTTTTGCAGAACTCCTCAGTACCAAGGACTGCGCCAAGATGACGAAACCCATCAGTGCGCATTTGGACCTCCGTGTCGGAGAACAGCTAAATCCGAAGGATCCGGATCCGGATCCGACCAATCGAAAGGGTGCGAATCCAGTGGATCCGGTGGATCGGGATCCCGATCCTACCAATCGAACATGCCCTTAAAGGGGAAGTTAAGGCAAAAATTAAAATTTCACCAGTTGTAGTCTTCGGGGTGCTGAGTCGAATGGTCGTGGTCTGAGGAAGCTGAGACGCTCCCTTCCTACTTGAATCCCAATCGAACTCGCGCACTTCCACCGAAACTGGGTGACTGCGCCCTACTAGATGGGGATTTGTATGCAAAATGTCACTAAAAGCGCCATTTCGTTCTTATAAAAGCACGGATGACCGCGATTGGCCCATATGTTGTAGTCTTTTGGACGCTGAGTCGACTGGTTTTGGTCCGAAAAGGCTGCGATGCGGCGTTCATCCTTTATTCCCAATCGAACATGGTTGAAGAAGCGGTCACGTGCTCCTGCGTACACCAGTCACCTGGTCACCGTGCCTGCAGGGTACAACTTACTAGCCTGTTTGACCTTTTTTGGCTGCAGTCCTGTCACTCGAGTTGAACTCGAGTTGAACCTTGGTGTGAAAGTTGTCACCTGCTGGCGTGGTGACCAGGTGATTTGGGCACCCAGGAGCACGTGACCGCTTCTTCAACCATGTTCGATTGGGAATAACGGATGAACGCCGCATCGCAGCCTTTTCGGACCAAAACCAGTCGACTCAGCATCCAAAAGACTACAACATATGGGCCAATCGCGGTCATCCGTGCTTTTATAAGAACGAAATGGCGCTTTTAGTGACATTTTGCATACAAATCCCCATCTAGTAGGGCGCAGTCACCCAGTTTCGGTGGAAGTGCGCGAGTTCGATTGGGATTCAAGTAGGAAGGGAGCGTCTCAGCTTCCTCGGACCAAGACCATTCGACTCAGCACCCCGAAGACTACAACTGGTGAAATTTTAATTTTTGCCTTAACTTCCCCTTTAATTATTTTTTTTATTATATTTTTATATTTTTATTTATTTTATTTTTTATTTTTTTGAACCAGGTTTTCTTTTAATTCTGAATCCGGATTGACCAAAAAGAAACAAAGAAAAATGATGGCACCTATGTACAGGGGATGGCCCACGCCTGGTATAAAGTAAACGTAAAAGAGAAAAAAAAAGAAAAAAAAGAAGGAAAAGAAAAGATAAGAAAGAAAGAGAGGTAAGCAACTCCATGTACATCAACCGTACTTGTGTCATACGCTTACAATGAACACTCAGCAGCCGCCAGAACAGCCGAGTGAACAGGAAGTGGCACTGAAGAGCGCCGGTAGCCGCGCAGACTAGCAACCATGGCTCTCACTAGGCTGAAGGACAGTTTGGTCCGGACGAAAGCCATAGTGACGGAAAAAGGCTCGTTGCGCTTGTCGCTCAGTTTGCTGGCAATCCTGGCAAACAGCGCAGATGAGGCCTTTCCCTGTCCACCAGTGGTGGAGAAGACAATGGGCACAAAGGAGTAGTGCTCTACCTCCAGAACTCGCCGCTCGTATTTCCTCCGCTTCTCCTGCTCATGCTTTCTGTAGACAGACGGGAGTGTAAGGCTTCGATTTGAGGGGACAAAAGGGTTGAACATCCGAACATCAAACATTGTCCTCTCAAACCTACTCCCATACAACCCCCGCGCTGCCACATCCAGCCTAGCATGGTCTTCGATGTTGGTCGACCGAAGAGGGAACATTTCACCGGACAGGGGCTCCAGTGCAGGCTCCACACAAACATCGTGGGCTACTTCCCGCAGCAAATTGGCGGTGAGGTCGCGAATCTCATTGTGCCGCATTCCAGGGAAGCCACCAACCGAACACGACAGTGCATGCGTCGTGTCAAACTGCTTGCCGCAGACGCAATGGGTTGGCAGTCGGGGAGGGGTCCAGCCGTATCGTAGGCACAAGGCATCGCGAAATCCCGACTTTGGCATTGTGAATTGAAAGCGGCGAGATGGCCGACACGTGAGCCAACTTGAGGCGCCCTTCTCCGCAGCCAGATCCAAGATCCTTTGGTCGTCCAGGCTGAGCTGGTCCCTGAAGGAGGACAGGGCCACAGCTTGATCATGGCGTGCGGTCACACGTACATCCAACTTGGCGGCTTTGATGGCAGCAAACACGTCTTCAGTGGATTCCTCCTGCTTCAGTAGCCTCTCCACTAGTGGTTTGGTGATGGAGACAGAGGCGGAGTACTGGCCGGATAAACCGTTGGGGATGATGAGTCCCAGGCCACCATTGCGACAGGGGAGCGATAGCATCGTGCGCTCGATTTCACCCGGAGCTTGGCGACCAGTGAGTGCAGGCAGAAAGATGAGGCGGATGGCTTGTTCCAGGGGCACAAGGAGATCAGAGATAGCAGGCATGGTCCTGGCCAGAAAAGACCACTTGTGCCGTAGGGCATGAGTGAAGACGGCATAGGCTGCTTGAGGCTAGGGATGCTGCGTACTTGGCCAAGACGTGTATTTCGTTGCACCACGTAAAATTTGACGTGTTTTGCGTGAGTTCCCGCACGTAAGTTTATGACGTGAGTTTTGGAAGTTTCGCTTGGTTATCCCGACCGAATTTGTGTGAGTTTCCGTAATTTTATCAAGATTTATCAAGTTTGTTTGAAGATTTGATATTTGTGCGAACTAAACCCGAATCCTGCCAGGCAAAATTTCACGTCACATATTACTTAAAACCTCTAAAAATTACACGTAACGTGAGATTTGCACCGCGTTTTGAAAAAGGGCAAAAAACGTGCATCCTCTCTATTTTCCGCCAAGCCCACGCGCCAAGGTCTGGAATTTGCAGTGCAATGAACACAAGAGGAAACACCTAAGCCATGGTTGATGAACTCTTGCACACACCAAACGAGGTTCAGAGGGCTTGGATCAGCCAGATCAAGCCTGACCGTGTGTACCGACCCGTACATTTTCTTCGTAATCCGAGGCTATCCGACGGTCTACAGATGATACACCATAAAATATCAAATCACACGCCGAGTCCTGGAGCCGTCCAGGGCAGCATAGTCATAACTCAGGAGGGTTGTCTGTGACATAGCAATATCAAAACAATACAGTATGCTACCCGGTAGCGGACGTTGAAATCCGCTGCAAAGTCAAGCGGCCACGAGGCGCTGGCCGTGCAGCCGTGACCAGTGCTGGTCCATGTGTTTAAAGTGTTACACAGTGCATGTGCAAACTAAGCAAATAAGACCAGGGTGCCGTCCCCGCGGCCCGGTCATTCCACTGGATTTCTATGTTCACAGCAGTAGTAACGTAAAAAGTTGAAAACAATGATTTGTAGTATTATTAGTAGTGTTTAAACCGAACACGGATTCTTCGAACGAATAATCTATCGAATAATTTCGCCCTCCATCGAACGAATATTCTATATTCTATCATACGCATGATGGAATTTTTCAACACTTTTTCAGTACTTTTTAAGTAGTTTTTTTGAAATTTTTCGCTGATTTATAATAATATCGGATTTTGTATTGTGGAGGTGCATAACCGGTTAACCGGTACAGCACATGCACGTACATGTACAATCATGTACATGTGGATCTACCAGTATGTGCACTGGCAAGTACAGGGTGCAGACATGACAGAAGAGCACAGTATGGAGAAAAAAGTTCAAAAAACGTTCACGGTTCGCGTGAGACTCGACTAGAAGCCGAGTTTTCCGCATCCGCAGGAAAGCCACCACCCTCTTGGATCAAGGCGCAGATGCAGCTCCTAAAGCGGTGGGAGGTGAGTAGATCAGACCCACCACAAAGTGGTCAAAGACCGAAAATCACATTCACTACATCCATGTTTCCCTCGTATGGAAAGAAGAGAAGTAATACTAGATACCGGTAGGAGATTAAAACTTGGAGGAGAGGAGACTGAGAAGAAATACTACGAGCAGATCTACGCAATGCAAATATCAGCAGGGTCAGCATTGAGCATAGATCGCTTTTTTTTTTTTTTTTTCCGATTTCTGACAATTCCTACGACTATTCGATTATTCGTTCACCCCACGAATATTCTAAATTATTCGATTATTCGATTATTCGTTTCAACACTAATTATTAGCATACATTTTAACAATACTGACGTTAACCATGTTTCAAAATGAGCCAGGAGACAGCACACATGTTTGAGATCACAACAGATGCGGCAGTCAGCAAGCAATGTACATAATTATGAGAAGAACAGAAACTGTGACAAGGTCGTAAGCGGCTACGTTGAGAAATACAATAGTCAGTAGTTATTCTATTCGACTCTGCTTTGCAGGGCACTGAGGCAAAGCTTCACTTGGTGCAAGTACCACCTGAAGCTTCAGTCAAAAAGTCACATCATCTACAATACACCAGAATGACCGACCGTGAAAGTCATCGGTGGGAGCAATTCCGGGCAAGATGAAGTGTAAACAAATGGTCTTGCATCAAGAATTACATGCATGTGTAAAACTTGTTTGTCACTGCCTTGGCTGTTCCAACTTCCAATAATCAAGGCAGACGACATCAATTCAGAGCAGAGAGTGACTATACGCTAGTGTGCAGGACTAAATAGAATACTTGCTTTCCCCTGCTCAAGTTCAAGATCAACCGGTCCCGTGCATTGGTGTGCTTGGTAATGATACGACATCCACCCAGCAAATTCGGAGCCACTTCCAAAACAAAGGACGGTGTCTGAGGAAACAGAAGACAATTGCAGAGAGAGAGACTGGAATCAGAAGAAAAATAAGAGGTGTTGTTGGTGTAAAAAAGAGAAAGGACACATGGGTTACGAGTTATGACAAGAGTAGAGGGGACGGTTTCAAATAGGACACCGGTTGCAAACCGGAACGGACTCAATATTCACTTTCTCTCTTGGTATTTTGATTAGAAAACATATGTCACAGTGAGACTACGATGTGTTATACTCCGAGCCAAAATTTCATGGCTCTGCGATGACCAGAAGCGCCATATCAAGCACGTGAGTTTTTGACGTGTTGCTTCGCACTGCGACTTGAGTTTTACGACTTTCGAAAAATCAACTTCTTGTCGCAGGTAAACAGCGGCTCGCCTCTCGCCAATAAAGCACCGCAAACCACTCAAAACTAATGGAAGCACACACAAGGCTTATTGTTACTCTGTACTGGCCGTCGTGGAGCGATAGCAATTACCTAATTTCAGACCCAGAGTGAATTTGAAGTGCACTCTAAAACGTGTCCGGTTTGGAGCCACCTCTGATTTGAACTTTTTTGAAGCGAAAAATTGGGCAACTTGGAGGCAATGGGTCAACACAAAGGAGTGGCTCAGTTCGATTGACTCTGGCCCCAGAGCAAACTTCAACATGCCAGTTTCCTTCCACAAACATATTTCGAGTGAAAATCAACGCTGACGATCGGTTTGGGTCTATACAAATTTGGCTGTCAAAACGTCCCGGTATCGAGCCGTCCCCTCTACATGAAACCCAGAGTGTGCAGCTTGGAGCTTTTTCTACTATGGGTGTCTGTCACGGCGGAATTCCGTGATTACATCATATTGGGCGCAGATCTGAGGCGGGAAATGGCGTAGTGCGTTCAACTGAGCTTCAGTTGTGCAGAAAGAGACCTGCTTAAATCCTGCTTGCAAGTACTACATCACTAAAATGATGTAATCACAGAATTCCGCCGTGATAGCAACCCATCCGAGCTGCACACTCTGGTTTTCATGTACTCTTGGTTATGAGTAACTGTTCACTACTGTAACAAGATAATAAGCAGTCAGAAAATGTGATCACTAAACACACAACTGACACCGTATTTCATGGCTGAAAAAATGGGGGTGCGGTTTATACTCCAGTGCAGCTTATACTCCGGAAAATATGGTGGATGGTTGGAGGTGACAGCGTGGCGAATGGCAAATGGCCGTCAACGTCTCAAGGGTCCACAACGCTTTAATCGTCATCACGTGATGCACCATGCCTGGCGCATGTCCAGTACCGTACTGTACCGACAGAGAAAGCTAGCCAGAAATTTAAATAGGGCTTTCAACGGCAGAACTGTAACGTGAAGTAACTTGGTAGAATGTGTATGTATACAGTCTACTCGCGATAAGTCACGCACAGTGTCCTGGAACAGAAAATGTGCGACTTACCGCGAGTGCGTGACTTACATTATGCAATACGTCATGCATATGTACAGCCATCATTTTTTCTTCTGCATATGGACATGTGTGCTGAACACGCGTACAAGCACTGAGCTGCATGCGCACGTCGTTACACTGTCTAGTCTGTATTGAACACTGACTGTACAGTGTACACTACTGTGGTACACTGTGTGAGCCACATTTGCAGCCACTCACTGGAGAGCAGCTCCGGTACCGTACTGCTGTGGGCGACGACCAAGCCCGCCTTGACGTGGTGGCTAGTGGCATTTGGGGAGGGCGGTTCGAGCGCACCTACATTGATGTCCGGGTGTTTAACCCTTTTGCGTCCTCGAATCGCCTCAACTCACTTGCTGCTAGCTACACCCGTCACGAAAAAGCCAAGCGCTGTGCCTATGAGCAGAGAATCCGAGAAGTGGAACACTCCAGCTTTGTTCCCGCCGTGTTCTCCACTACGGGAGGCATGGGGAAATCTGCCACCTCTCTGTACAAGAGGATAGCGTCCCTCATCGCCGACAAGACCGGAGAGGCCTACAGTGCCGTGATGGCTTCGATCCGGTGTCAAATCAGCTTTGCCTTGGTCCGATCCAGTGTGATGTGCCTGAGGGGTGCTAGGCGGCTCTATGCACCGGTCTTTGCCGCGGACTCAGCTGCTCTTGTTGTTGCCGAGGCGGCTATCCCCTGTTGAGGTTGATGGCCGTGCTCATTTATACCATGTTCTCATAATTTCTGCTTTTCGTGTCATTCTTGCTTCTTGTGTTTGTTTGTTCTCCTCTAGTTCTCTTATGTTCGCGGAGAAGGCGGAGAGCCGGAACACAGAACCTCTTTTTTTTTTTTTTAATTACTTACTTTTTTTACCAGGCGTGGGCCATCCCCTGATCATAGGTGCCAAACATTTTTAGTATAATTACTCAATCAAAAAAAAAAAAAAAAAAAACTGTGGTACACTGTGCACTACTGTGGTACACTGTAGTGTTTAAACCGAACACGGATTCTTCGAACGAATAATCTATCGAATAATTTCGCCCTCCATCGAACGAATATTCTATATTCTATCATACGCATGATGGAATTTTTCAACACTTTTTCAGTACTTTTTAAGTAGTTTTTTTGAAATTTTTCGCTGATTTATAATAATATCGGATTTTGTATTGTGGAGGTGCATAACCGGTTAACCGGTACAGCACATGCACGTACATGTACAATCATGTACATGTGGATCTACCAGTATGTGCACTGGCAAGTACAGGGTGCAGACATGACAGAAGAGCACAGTATGGAGAAAAAAGTTCAAAAAACGTTCACGGTTCGCGTGAGACTCGACTAGAAGCCGAGTTTTCCGCATCCGCAGGAAAGCCACCACCCTCTTGGATCAAGGCGCAGATGCAGCTCCTAAAGCGGTGGGAGGTGAGTAGATCAGACCCACCACAAAGTGGTCAAAGACCGAAAATCACATTCACTACATCCATGTTTCCCTCGTATGGAAAGAAGAGAAGTAATACTAGATACCGGTAGGAGATTAAAACTTGGAGGAGAGGAGACTGAGAAGAAATACTACGAGCAGATCTACGCAATGCAAATATCAGCAGGGTCAGCATTGAGCATAGATCGCTTTTTTTTTTTTTTTTTTTTCCGATTTCTGACAATTCCTACGACTATTCGATTATTCGTTCACCCCACGAATATTCTAAATTATTCGATTATTCGATTATTCGTTTCAACACTAATTATTAGCATACATTTTAACAATACTGACGTTAACCATGTTTCAAAATGAGCCAGGAGACAGCACACATGTTTGAGATCACAACAGATGCGGCAGTCAGCAAGCAATGTACATAATTATGAGAAGAACAGAAACTGTGACAAGGTCGTAAGCGGCTACGTTGAGAAATACAATAGTCAGTAGTTATTCTATTCGACTCTGCTTTGCAGGGCACTGAGGCAAAGCTTCACTTGGTGCAAGTACCACCTGAAGCTTCAGTCAAAAAGTCACATCATCTACAATACACCAGAATGACCGACCGTGAAAGTCATCGGTGGGAGCAATTCCGGGCAAGATGAAGTGTAAACAAATGGTCTTGCATCAAGAATTACATGCATGTGTAAAACTTGTTTGTCACTGCCTTGGCTGTTCCAACTTCCAATAATCAAGGCAGACGACATCAATTCAGAGCAGAGAGTGACTATACGCTAGTGTGCAGGACTAAATAGAATACTTGCTTTCCCCTGCTCAAGTTCAAGATCAACCGGTCCCGTGCATTGGTGTGCTTGGTAATGATACGACATCCACCCAGCAAATTCGGAGCCACTTCCAAAACAAAGGACGGTGTCTGAGGAAACAGAAGACAATTGCAGAGAGAGAGACTGGAATCAGAAGAAAAATAAGAGGTGTTGTTGGTGTAAAAAAGAGAAAGGACACATGGGTTACGAGTTATGACAAGAGTAGAGGGGACGGTTTCAAATAGGACACCGGTTGCAAACCGGAACGGACTCAATATTCACTTTCTCTCTTGGTATTTTGATTAGAAAACATATGTCACAGTGAGACTACGATGTGTTATACTCCGAGCCAAAATTTCATGGCTCTGCGATGACCAGAAGCGCCATATCAAGCACGTGAGTTTTTGACGTGTTGCTTCGCACTGCGACTTGAGTTTTACGACTTTCGAAAAATCAACTTCTTGTCGCAGGTAAACAGCGGCTCGCCTCTCGCCAATAAAGCACCGCAAACCACTCAAAACTAATGGAAGCACACACAAGGCTTATTGTTACTCTGTACTGGCCGTCGTGGAGCGATAGCAATTACCTAATTTCAGACCCAGAGTGAATTTGAAGTGCACTCTAAAACGTGTCCGGTTTGGAGCCACCTCTGATTTGAACTTTTTTGAAGCGAAAAATTGGGCAACTTGGAGGCAATGGGTCAACACAAAGGAGTGGCTCAGTTCGATTGACTCTGGCCCCAGAGCAAACTTCAACATGCCAGTTTCCTTCCACAAACATATTTCGAGTGAAAATCAACGCTGACGATCGGTTTGGGTCTATACAAATTTGGCTGTCAAAACGTCCCGGTATCGAGCCGTCCCCTCTACATGAAACCCAGAGTGTGCAGCTTGGAGCTTTTTCTACTATGGGTGTCTGTCACGGCGGAATTCCGTGATTACATCATATTGGGCGCAGATCTGAGGCGGGAAATGGCGTAGTGCGTTCAACTGAGCTTCAGTTGTGCAGAAAGAGACCTGCTTAAATCCTGCTTGCAAGTACTACATCACTAAAATGATGTAATCACAGAATTCCGCCGTGATAGCAACCCATCCGAGCTGCACACTCTGGTTTTCATGTACTCTTGGTTATGAGTAACTGTTCACTACTGTAACAAGATAATAAGCAGTCAGAAAATGTGATCACTAAACACACAACTGACACCGTATTTCATGGCTGAAAAAATGGGGGTGCGGTTTATACTCCAGTGCAGCTTATACTCCGGAAAATACGGTGGATGGTTGGAGGTGACAGCGTGGCGAATGGCAAATGGCCGTCAACGTCTCAAGGGTCCACAACGCTTTAATCGTCATCACGTGATGCACCATGCCTGGCGCATGTCCAGTACCGTACTGTACCGACAGAGAAAGCTAGCCAGAAATTTAAATAGGGCTTTCAACGGCAGAACTGTAACGTGAAGTAACTTGGTAGAATGTGTATGTATACAGTCTACTCGCGATAAGTCACGCACAGTGTCCTGGAACAGAAAATGTGCGACTTACCGCGAGTGCGTGACTTACATTATGCAATACGTCATGCATATGTACAGCCATCATTTTTTCTTCTGCATATGGACATGTGTGCTGAACACGCGTACAAGCACTGAGCTGCATGCGCACGTCGTTACACTGTCTAGTCTGTATTGAACACTGACTGTACAGTGTACACTACTGTGGTACACTGTGTGAGCCACATTTGCAGCCACTCACTGGAGAGCAGCTCCGGTACCGTACTGCTGTGGGCGACGACCAAGCCCGCCTTGACGTGGTGGCTAGTGGCATTTGGGGAGGGCGGTTCGAGCGCACCTACATTGATGTCCGGGTGTTTAACCCTTTTGCGTCCTCGAATCGCCTCAACTCACTTGCTGCTAGCTACACCCGTCACGAAAAAGCCAAGCGCTGTGCCTATGAGCAGAGAATCCGAGAAGTGGAACACTCCAGCTTTGTTCCCGCCGTGTTCTCCACTACGGGAGGCATGGGGAAATCTGCCACCTCTCTGTACAAGAGGATAGCGTCCCTCATCGCCGACAAGACCGGAGAGGCCTACAGTGCCGTGATGGCTTCGATCCGGTGTCAAATCAGCTTTGCCTTGGTCCGACCCAGTGTGATGTGCCTGAGGGGTGCTAGGCGGCTCTATGCACCGGTCTTTGCCGCGGACTCAGCTGCTCTTGTTGTTGCCGAGGCGGCTATCCCCTGTTGAGGTTGATGGCCGTGCTCATTTATACCATGTTCTCATAATTTCTGCTTTTCGTGTCATTCTTGCTTCTTGTGTTTGTTTGTTCTCCTCTAGTTCTCTTATGTTCGCGGAGAAGGCGGAGAGCCGGAACACAGAACCTCTTTTTTTTTTTTTTAATTACTTACTTTTTTTACCAGGCGTGGGCCATCCCCTGATCATAGGTGCCAAACATTTTTAGTATAATTACTCAATCAAAAAAAAAAAAAAAAAAACTGTGGTACACTGTGCACTACTGTGGTACACTGTAGTGTTTAAACCGAACACGGATTCTTCGAACGAATAATCTATCGAATAATTTCGCCCTCCATCGAACGAATATTCTATATTCTATCATACGCATGATGGAATTTTTCAACACTTTTTCAGTACTTTTTAAGTAGTTTTTTTGAAATTTTTCGCTGATTTATAATAATATCGGATTTTGTATTGTGGAGGTGCATAACCGGTTAACCGGTACAGCACATGCACGTACATGTACAATCATGTACATGTGGATCTACCAGTATGTGCACTGGCAAGTACAGGGTGCAGACATGACAGAAGAGCACAGTATGGAGAAAAAAGTTCAAAAAACGTTCACGGTTCGCGTGAGACTCGACTAGAAGCCGAGTTTTCCGCATCCGCAGGAAAGCCACCACCCTCTTGGATCAAGGCGCAGATGCAGCTCCTAAAGCGGTGGGAGGTGAGTAGATCAGACCCACCACAAAGTGGTCAAAGACCGAAAATCACATTCACTACATCCATGTTTCCCTCGTATGGAAAGAAGAGAAGTAATACTAGATACCGGTAGGAGATTAAAACTTGGAGGAGAGGAGACTGAGAAGAAATACTACGAGCAGATCTACGCAATGCAAATATCAGCAGGGTCAGCATTGAGCATAGATAGCTTTTTTTTTTTTTTTTTCCGATTTCTGACAATTCCTACGACTATTCGATTATTCGTTCACCCCACGAATATTCTAAATTATTCGATTATTCGATTATTCGTTTCAACACTAGTACACTGTACACTGTACACTACTGTGGTACACTGTACACTACTGTACACGAGACGTAGATCTACCACAGCGTGAAGCCATGATCGATAATGAAGAAGGCATGATCGAGAAAGACAAGTAACGACGTAACGTCGTTCCGTTAGTTTTGGTAGAGATTTGACAAGACGCACTTCTGTTTCCGTCGTGCAACACTTCGTTTCCCTTTGCTTGACGATGCCTTCTCATAAGAAAACGAAAGAACAGCAAACAGTGGCTGATCGACTGCGTTTGGTTCGTCTCTATCGTGAGAGTGGAAAACGTCTGCTCGAAAATTTGCAAAGTTGAACAATGTTCCGGAGGCGCAGTTCCGCGGCTGGCTGAGGGATGCTGAAGCTGGCAAACTCGCCGATGCTAATCCGTTTGGTCCACAGGGAGTCCACAACAGAAGTTCCCAGTTCGGGAAAATTGAGGAGCGGCTAGTGAAGTATATTTTGCTTCGAAGGGAGAAGTTTGTGACTGACAAACTTGGATTGTCGTGGGTGATCCTGAGGGAGAAGGCTCTCATACAATATGCACATAATAATTATATTCTTACCTTTACAGTATTCATGCTCCATCATTGAAAACCACATCATTCGCAAATATTCACGAAATCCACGAAATCCGCAAAATCCCGAAAAATAAAAAAATTCTTGAGATGGGTGTCCTGGATGAAAAAGTGCGTGACTTATCGCGAGTGCGTGACTTAAAAGTGCGTGACTTATCGCGAGTAAACTGTATGAAGTGTTTCGAGGGAATGCATGCAGGGCGATAGGTGCGGTTTAAATCCCAACCCGGAAAACGAGACAGCTTAAAGTCCAGGAGCCCTTGCTATGCTTTATACTTACCTAAGTCATCAAATTGTGTTGTTGTGCGAACTTATAGAAACATCTTTGCAATGCAAAAACATGTGCCCGATAATCGTTCTGCAAAGACGTTTCTATCAGTTCGAATAACACACATGATGACCTAGGTAAAAACAAAGCATAGCGAGGGTTCCTAGGCTTTCAAGCCCTCTCGTTGATCCTAACAAGCTGGGAAAAACAACCAGTTCCTTACCAAAGCACGCTGTGAGATGTGACTGCCGGTGACCATCACTGCTTGGGTGCCAGTAGATGTTTGAACACTGGAATGTGATCGGGATAATTGATCATAAGATCAGGAACAAATCGGCTACTTTTCTGGGTCTTTGCTGCCCCGTGTTCAAGGATCATCTGTGCAATAAAGGGTGTAAAGCACACACACACACACACACACACACACACACACACACACACACACACACACACACACACACACACACACACACACACACACACACACACACACACACACACACACACACCATTGGACCATTGGACGCCCATCGCCGGAGGCGATGATAGCGATGCTACAGCAGAAGCCATAGCAGCTTGTGCTGGGATTGCACCATTCAACAGCTTGCAAAGCTGAAGAATTGACCGCCACTATTCAGCCTGGTCTACACCACACAGCTATGAAGTGGCTTTTTCTGGCCAGCACACTCACGCACGCACGCGCGCACGCCCGCCCGCCCGCCCGCCCGCCCGCCCGCCCGCCCGCCCGCCCGCCCGCCCGCCACACACACACACACACACACACACACACACACACACACCTCAGACCTCAGACGTGCCCATCGCGGAAGCGATGATAGCGAACAGCTATGTTAGACATAGCAACTTGTGCTGGGATTACACCATTCAACAGCTTGCAAGGCTGATGAATTGACCGCCACTATTTTTAGCCTGGTATCTACCACACAGCTGTTTGAAGTGACTTTTTCTGGCCAGTGAATCCCTATTTTTCATTTTTCCACTTTTTTTCTACACACACACACCACACCACATACTCCGGCATACACTGGCTGTTGGTAACCACCCAGGAGAATGAAAGAAAAGTCAGGAAGAGTCCGAGAAAGAGAAGAAAGACGTGTGCGACCATAATCGTCGGGAATTGAACCCGCAACCTCTCGATTGGAAATCGACTGCACATACCACTGCACCATATGGGACACACACACACACACACACACACACACACACACACACACACACACACACACACACACACACACACACACACACACACACACACACACACACACACACACACACACACACACACACACACACACACACACACACACACACACACACACACACACACACACACACACACACACACACACACACACACACGAATGGTACGCAAAGGTTTTTACTGCTCTAGATCGTCACGCCCCCTTACAACCTCCTCGTAAGCCGAGGCTCCGACCTTGCCCATGGTTGTGTCCTGAACTTGTATCTGCTGTGCGTCAACGAAACAAGGCCCACCGACTTCTTTCACGCTCTCCAAACGATGTCCGCCTGCGAGAGCAACACCGCACTCTCCGCGCAGCCGCGCGCAAGCTAGATCGGAGGCTAAGGGATCAGTATTTTCAAGCTCGCCTACAGTCGGCCGGAAAGGATGGACGGAAGCTCTGGAATACGATAAACGTGGTGACTGGACGAGCGAAAAGTTCAAGCCCACCACAAGTACCTGTTGGAATCCTCTCCCGAACTTTTGGCGAAGTTGTACATGACCCTGGACGACCAGACGCGCTGTGCGCCAACGCACCAGCCGAACGTGAAGCACCAGCATTCACGGAATTTGCGCCTGTTTCGACGGAGGACATTACGGCCCTTCTCCAGTCCGTTGACGCGTCAAAAGCAACTGGACATGATGACTTGCCGGGTATTGTCCTTAGAAACTCGGCATCAATACTGGCTCCCTCGCTCAGCATCATTTTCAATACTTCGTTATGTCAGGGGTGTGTTCCCCGTCAGTTTAAAATTGCTAATGTGTCGCCGCTATTCAAAGGTGGCGGCCTTGACCCTTGTCAGCCTACTGCCTATCGACCTATTTCTCTACTACCAGTCGTTTCTCGCCTCCTCGAGAAGATCGTCAAAGCTCAGCTTACATCCTTTCTGACCGATCACAGTATTCTCCCTGACTCGCAGTTCGCGTACAGGAAGAACCACAGTACGGAGGACGCTCTTGTGCTAGCTGTCAATCGCTGGCTGAAAGCGAAGTATGAGCGCAAACTCACAGGTGTGATATTCGTGGATATGTCGAAGGCTTTCGACTGTGTCAAACACACCATCTTGGCACAGGAGCTATCCGACATTGGGGTCGGCGGTACTGTCCAGATATGGTTCACTAGTTACCTGAGTGAGCGGCTTCAACGCGTAGTCGTGGGCGGAAATTGCTCGGAATACGTCGCATGCAGTCGAGGGGTGCCGCAAGGATCCGTCCTCGGCCCCCTCCTGTTCACACTATACATCCGTAACCTTCGATGCTGCTTGCCCCAGCAGGTCACAAACCAGGAATTTGCAGACGACATTGCAATTGAAGCCTCGGGCAGTTGCGAACAAGTGTGCTCTTCTCTAAGCACAGCCATCACTGGCCTGTCGCAGTGGTTGGAGGACCGCGGGCTAATGCTGAACCAAAAGAAAACGCAAGCTCTGTTGATTACCCCAAGAGGCCCAGCCCCTGACACAGATAACATTCGAATTCGCTGTGGGAATGCAGCCCTTGCAGTTGTGGAACAAGCGCGGTACCTGGGCGTAATGGTAGATGGGCAGCTCTCCTGGGAGCCTCACGTCAATCACACAATCCAGCAGGTGCGGAAGTCAGTAGGTGCGCTGTGGCGGAGCCGCCGAAGCCTCACCCTGGCGTCAAAGATCCTGTTTTACAGGTCGATGATCCAGGGTAGGTTGTCGTACGCTTCCAACGCCTTTTATCCGTCACTTCAAATTGGCAACATGGAGCCCCTCACACGTCTAACGAAGTGCGCTATCCGCGGCTTCTTCGGTCTGCCACCGTGGTCGCGCACGAGCCCGATCTTTGAACAGCTCCGCCTCACCACCCTGGAGGACATGTTTAACATTAAGCTCCTCATCTTTGTCCGTCGTTGTCTGTTCTCCCGAGCTAGCTCCCTCTTCACCAGCTTCTTCGTGAGAGTTACTGGTGACCGCACTCGGGGAGCGACACATCACCTCGTTCGAGTACCATTTTGGCCCGGTCCTGCGGGTCGAGCGACCATGCAGTTCATCGGCGCAGTCCTGTGGAACCAGCTCCCGCCTGATCTCCGTTCCGAGCCCAGCCACCTTCAGTTCTGTGCCCTGCTAAAAGCGCATCATGGCTCCGTTTAAATGCTTTTCGGCTAGTGTGTTTCTGTGGTATAGCGGACTGAAGAATAGTAAACGTGTTTTGCAATATATGTATGAAGCTATTTTGTATATAGTATGTTCCCATTCCGTTTTTGCTTTGGTGTAGCCCTGAGGTTGATTGCTTATTTATTTCTACCCTTCCTCTCTCCATACTTCTGCCCCCCCCCCCTCTCTCTCATTCCTTCTGTCGTCCACATGTATCAAAGGAGGCGAAATCGCCTGTTTGTGGTGCGACGTTAAATAAACTTCTACAACAACAACAACAACAACACACACACACACACACACACACACACACACACAGATACGCACACACAAACACACACACACACACACACACACACACACAGATACGCACGTACACACAAACACACACACACTCACACACACACGCACAAACGCACACAAACGCTGCAACAAGAACCGGCGTACGTGTATAAAATACCATGCTGCTACATGAACTGTAGCCAGGCAATCTTGAACTTGCCTTTTAGTTGTTATCTGTACTACCCGTCCTGTAATCATGGTAATGTTACACCTCTCTGCACTCATGTGACTTTGTCTGTACATGTACATACACTGTACTACCACTGTACCAGGAGTATATCATGATAATGCACTATTAAAGATGTATACAGCTTGGTCAAACTGATGTTCATGCAGATGTCCAACACTGACAAAGCCATAACTCTGTGCAAGATGATTCTTTTGACTCATATAATCTACTACTGTAAATATACAAAATTTCGGCGCTGCAAAATTTCGGCACTTCACGATTTTTGACATTTCGGCGGCGATTTATTTTCGGCGTGGGGTAGAGGGCATGGTATAGTGCGACAGATGCTGTGAAAAATTTCATCGGCGTTTTAATTTAGGCGTTTTGGGTCGGTGCCGAATATAGCCGAAATTAAATAGCTGCCGAAAATTTGTATATTTACAGTATACAGATACATGATGATGAACAGTAAAATGAGAGAGAATGACCAACAGTTGTCTTCCAATTGATTCAATATCAATGTCCAAACTCCCCACCACCTGTGCTCTCCAGATGATCTGGTTCAGCACACCGGTAAAACGACTCCTTAGGTACAGCAGGGTTCTAGCTAAAGGGACTAGGGCTGGGGGGGGGGGGGGGGGGAGGGGGGTCAGCGCCGCCTAATTCTAATGCCTCCTCCCCCCCCCCCCTCACTCTTGTAGCGCACCACCCAACTCACTCATTTTTTGACTTCTGTGTGTTTTTTCAGCTCACACAGCGAAAATGCGGCCACAAATCGATCGTTCCAGGAATACAAAAAAACATCATTACATTTCAGTCACCTATGCCATCTCTATGTGTCCTGCTCCTTCCTACTTTAAACTCACCGGAATACAGTAGCATCCTTGCCACTTCAGTGCCGATGCTTCAAGAACAGCATAACCACTGGGAACATGACCTGGATGACGTAGTAGTCTTGTATCCATCACACCCAGGCAGGCCACAACACTGAAACCATGATGTCTAGCTGCTGTCATATCTACTGATACACCATTGTATACATTGGCTGGATACGCGTCAGTCTCCACTGGTTCATGGTCTTGGTTGTATATGCAGAATGCCTGAACGTTCACACCATCAACCAGAGACATGCCAGTGGTGTACTTTGAGCCAATGAAGTATGACAGCATGTCATACATTCGACCTGTGTTCTGACTTGGTACATTATCCTGGAACCTCACTGAACACTTGTCAATTATCTGTTGTCGTTGACTAGCAGTAACCGGGAGAGTGTTGTGCAAAAGTAGCAGTTGCAGGTGTGTGCCATCGCATTCTGTTAAAAAACACACAAACATTCCAAACTAGAGAAATAAAACAGGTGAATGCAATACGTGAAGGCAAGTTGATAGACATAGGGACAGGCACACATACACACACAGATATACACACACAGACTCATACTCATACTCTTGCCAATCGCTGAAGGGATGATAGCGCACAAGCTATGTTAGACATATCAACTTGTGCTGGGATTACACCATTCAACAACTTGCAAGTCTGATGAATTGACCACCACTAACTTTAGCCTGGTCTACACTATAATAGCTGACAGAGGTGACACCCACACCTACACCCACCCACCCACCCACATGCGCGCGCGCATACACGCACGCACGCACCCACACACACACAAACAGACAGATACAGACCACCACATGGACACCACTATAATTATTAGATTGACTTGTAGCGACATGACTATGAACAGAAAGGTGACATCTGAAGACAATCATCAGTGACTTTCACACCAACTTACTAAAACACCAAGCCAAAGTACACAATAGGCCTTTAGCCTCTGAATTCCATCAAACAATACCTATCCCCCATCCCCCATCCCCTCAGTGGTCATGACTATGGATCAAACATTTCTATAACACGCAAGTGAAAGCACACATGTCTGTACTGGAAACAGTGTAGCTTGAACCATAGACACCATATTTGTTAAATCAAAAATATAGCTATGTACTTGAACAGTGAGGTGAGAAATAAAAGAGTATCGCTGTGTATTTGTATTGCAGTGTTCTTTCACAGCAGCTACATGTGTTTAGAAACACCGCAACCAACAACAAACACTACAGTCTCTATGTAACAAACATTACTCAAAGAATAGACTTACTCTGTATCAGTTGATCAACACTGATCAGCTTCAGCAAGGCACTGCACTCTACACCACACAGTGTACAGTAGAGAAGTAGTGAGAGTACTACATTATGACGATACTTGGGATCACCTGTACTCTGGATGGTCAAATAGCGATTCAGCAAGTTTTGCGCCAGGCAACGGTCGGGTGAATTCAACATGAACAGTGCATAGGTACACTGGGCAACATCTCTGCATTGATCAAGGCACAGGACATCAAGCTGCTGCTGAAGTAACTTCGTGAACACTGGACTTGTACAGCGACACTTTGCAGCGAAGTCCAGTACCCGTCTCAGGCGCTGTTGATTCTTGTAGTCTTTCCAGACATCAGTGGGTAGACTGGCTAGCTGATTAAGTGCAGATACTGCCAACTTGGTCACGTCAGTGTTCACCTCCGTGATCAGAGCACACGCCTGTAGGATACTCTTAACCATACTTGGATGCCGTAGGTCAGTTACATGCCGTTGAATAAGAGCACATTGAGATATCAAATCAATAGCTTGAAATGTGTGTGTCTTGTTAATTCTATCGAAGATTGAATCAATTGCATTATAGGCATCTCGTACACTAGTGCCATGATTGCCAGACCAGTTTGACTGATATTTCACACCTGGAATGTAGTGTGGTGATGCCGGAGTGGATATCAACTTGCCAGTAACATTGAGTTTTGACGTGGCTACTGTGCTCACACCATAGCCATGCTGAACAAAGTAACCGACCCTCTTCAGATTGCCACGTAACTTTGAAGCAAACATGCTGTGTTGGTGTATTCTCTTCAGCAAGACTGATCTCCACCACCTCCTACAGCACATAACAATAGCACAAAACAGCACAGTGACTGGTCAACACAACTCCATAAACAGCATCAAATCAACATCACTCCTTGTATAGCGTACACTGTAGATCACTCATTGTGTGCTGAAACAGAGTCGCGGAAGTATTATGTATCGCTGTAGAAATTTGAGGGGGGGGGGGGGGGGCAACAGATTTGAGTGTCCACAGAAGTGTATATTCTGCCTCCTGCAGTTGTATACCATTAGGTATTTACATTTCGGAACTGTCGCTAGAGCGGTTTCGGCACTCTCAGCTGCATGCCAGACCGGGGCCCTTACAGCCTTCAGGTGGGAGCCGGGAGGGGAATGATTCAAAGATTCTCCTATTTTTTAGGCGAGTGGATTCAAACTCGCAGCTCCGTAAGTCTGCTGGAAGACACCCGGGGCACACACTACAGCATGTTTACAATCTACTGTACAAGCGTTACAGGTCTTTTGGTTTTGGTCCGAAAATACTGCGATGCAGCGTTCGGCCCTTATTACCAATCCAACACGGTTGAGTAAGCGGTCGCGTGCTCATGCGTACACCAGTCACATAGTCACCGTCAACTTACAGCCTGTTTGGGCTCGTTCCTGTCATTCACTCGAGTTGAACCTTTGAACCCTTGAGTTGAACCTTGGTGTGAAAGTTGCAGCCTGCAGGCACTGTGACCAGGCGACTGCCGACTGGTGTACGACCAAAACCAGTCGACTCAGCGTCCAAAAGACTACAATGGCATATGGGCCAACCGCGGTCATCCGTGCTTTTACAAGAACGAAATGTCGCTTTTAGTGACATTTTGCATACAAATCCCCATCTAGTAGGGCGCAGTCACCCAGTTTCGGTGGAAGTGGCGAGTTCGATTGGGAATATAGGAGGAAGGGAGCGTCTCAACTTCCTCGGATCAAGACCATTCGTCTCAGCAACCCGAAGACTACAACTGGTGGAAATTTCATTTTGGAGGGGGGGGGGGGGCGCGGGAGTGCGGTGACAATTTTAAATTTCAGGGTCCGTATAGTTTGGGGCGCTCAGTCGAATGGTGTTGGTCCCATGTGTCTCCAACAAAGCGTTCTTGAGATATTTCCGTTTGAAAAACTGAGTTTCGGAGGGGAGCCGGAGGGGGCTGCGCCATGACGTCATGCGGCCTCTGCAACGTCATAGCGTGCAGCTAGGTCAAAAGAAGTGCTTCAACGCAATAAAGGAGTGTTTCAACACAATAGTAGTGTCAATGCTATTTCAAATGATTTGGCGACCGATAGTAGTTGGTCCAAGCGACCCTGAAGACGTAACTCCATGTGAGAGTGAGGATGCAGCCACGGCTGACCTTCATGAGTTCGGTCTGGGGCTGAGAACTTCGGTATTCCGGCTGGTGAAGAAAATTTCAAGATATGGCCACACAGGCCGGTCAAGAGTGTCGCGTTTGCGACGGATGACGAAGCAGCAGCTATTGCAGATGATGCTTATACAATTATCAGATCTCTGGAGAGCAGAGTCATCAAAATGGAGAAGAGTGATGCGAGTGCTCTAAATGTTGTTCAATACCGACTCCAGTGGTCTGCCATATACTGCCGGTTTTTTTGGTATGAATTTGGCATATTTCGGACACTGCTCGATTGGAGAACAGTGCAAACTCTTTGAACCACGGGCACGAGCTGTTTATTGTTTCGTCACTTGTCACGGTTGTGAACTCATTGTTGTAGCATAAAGGAATCTGGGCTATTCCATGAGGAAAACTAAAAAAAACTTTCTCAAAGCACAACCACCGGTAAAGGAGAAACGCACCTTCCCTGACTGTACATACGACTGATACGAGTGTAGTACATGACAAGTCCGTTTCTTGACTGGTCTCTATACTCGACTCTTGTTGATCTACCTCACGACTAACGTAGCACGGCAGTGCGGGAGTAGTCACGTTCCGTGTGTGATGACTTTGCTGACAACACGTCTACAGTACAGCTAGCATGCATGCAAAGGCCAGCGCGGCCGGAAAAGTCCAACTCGGAAACGGCTAAAAGACGGGATAACCTCAAGATTTGCCAAGCTGAAAACCACATACACAGGGTATGTAGTGTTTGTAACACTGAGTCCAATGGTCTTGGGCCGAAGACGCTGCGACATACGCTTCCCCAATCGAACGCGTTCCGAACAATGGCCATTGTGTACACGAAATAGATGGTGTGGCTACCTGGCTACACGCTATGACGTCATCACTTGGATCCGGATGACTGCGCGCTCAAATTCGCACATGTTCGATTGGGCATATCTGACGAACTATGGACCGCAGCCTCCTCGGACAAAGATCCGACTCCGCGCCCCAAACTATACGGACCCTGAAATTTAAAGTCTTCACCATCCCCTTTCAATAATCGCTCGAACACACTCAGTCGTTCACACCTGGACAGTAAATTTGTAAATGTTCGTACATGTATGCGGAAGCGCTGCTGAGCTTCTTAGCCAAACAGTCCAGTCACGGCCAGATTTCAATGAAAAAATGGTGTGCCGCGAGTGGCAACTTGAAGTACCAGTTTTTCTTTCTCACCTGTGCGATATAGCTGGAGAGAGATGTTCAGCCCAGAAACTGTTCAGTCAAATTGGTCCAGTCTTGGTGAGTGATGAGAACTTGGGAATAAAGCATGTACATGATTCCACTACATACGTCAATAGCCAATAGGACCTTGACGACGCCGAGAGCTAGGATGAGAGTACTAGTACTGACTTTATTGCAAGGAAACAGCGACTACATGCACGACCCTGTGGCCTACGTAGAGATCTACAGATCTACCAGTGCAGTCTCTCTCGCAGGAATAACAAGACCGTAGTATATTATCATGTCATTCACGGTATAAACAAACCAAAGATTGAAAGATACTGTATACATGTACTGGAGTGCATTCAATAATAATAATTTTTGTCAGTATTTTTCGCCACTCGATCGAGACGTACATCACGTGATCATAATGGATGTATATGTACGAATTTTTTGCACTTCTCAGTGTAGTAGTACTAGTGACTACTGTCGTGGACATGGAAATCCGGTCGCACGTCTAGCGGGCCCAGGGCGCTGGCTATGCTTGCAGCCGTGGATAAGGGGTACGGGTACACACAGCTGCAGCTGTGACAGAACTTCATAAGCTGGATTTTATGCGCTGCCAGCGTGCTGGTCGCATCGAATCAACATGTGCACTGCACACAGCGTTCTGTACGCGCTGAGGGCGCCGTGTCCGCGACGGTAGTAGACTACAAAGTACAATCATGTACTAGCCCCATATTAATTTAAGTGAATAATAGCAAGAAGGCACAAGAGAGAGGAGCTAGAGAGAAAAGGGAAAACAAGGACTCAAGGAGGCGTCCAGGTAGAAAAGGAAACGTCACTTGAAAGATTAGAAGTTGTACTAGCAGGTCTCACATTACCGTACTGGCAATACATGTACAGTGGTGGCCAAAAGTGATGTCCGGCACCCAAAAATGGGTGAATGTTGAGTGAGATTGGTTATTCTGGCCTGGTGATTCTTTCAATGACATGCAATGCGGTCAACAATCGATTTTCGGGGGAAAGCATGACGTCATATATGTCACGTGACCTATTACGTCACACAAATGGCTGCCACGTGCGGACATGACTTTTGGCCAAAAATGCGTACGCACATTGTACCGTACTACCGTAGTTTTTGACAGGCAATGCATGCCGGGAATTTGAAATCTTGCAAACACAGAGCTTCAGGAGTTGTCCTGGCGTGAATTTGTCACCGAGAGATTTCGTTTTGACCCCAATGGCTGGCAGGAAAGAGCTCTATGCTAGCACGAAGCTGGCCATTGTAAAGCTGAGTCAGAATGGTGAAAAATCTAGTCAGATTGCCAGGATTTTGGACCTGAACGAGCGTACGTGCCGTAGAGTCATTGCCAAACATATGTCGATGGACGTGTTGAAAACTAGAAGTGTTCTGGCCGGCCCAGGGTGACCAGGGCCAGCTACGACCATCGTCTAAAGATACTCCATATGGCAGATAGATTCAAAACCAGCCCGAAACTGAGAGCTGAGACGACCTAGCAGACGGATTCACGGGTGTCTGGACGAACGGTGCGCAGGAGGCTGCAGAACGCAGGCCAGAAGGGCTGCATCGCAGTGAAAAAGCCTTTCATGTAGGCTAAAAATTTGAAAAACGACTAAAGTTTGACCAGGCCCACAGGAACTGGACAGTGGCAGATTGGAGTCGTGTGCTGTGGACTGATGAGTCAAAATTCAACTTCCATGCCTCTGATGGAGTGAGGTTTGTTCGCAGGAAGCCTGGAGAACGACACAGCCTGAATTGTTTGCGTGGTACTGTGAAGCATGGAGATGGAGATATCATGTATGGGGATGCTTGTCGGCGACGCGCGTTGGACGGCTTTTCAAGGTCAAGGGCATCATGACAGCCAACCAATACATGGGCATTCTGCAAAATGTCATGCTGCCGTCCATGACTGACCTTTTTGCTGATGAACAGGCTATTTTTCAGCAGGGCAATGACCCCAAACATACAGCCAAGGCAACCAAAGCATGGCGCGCGACGCAAGACTTGACGGTGATGGAGTGGCCACCACAGTCACCAGGTTTGAATCCCATTGAGAATCTATGGGAAATGCTCAGCCAGCACCGCCAGGGCAGCAGGAGGGCAAAAAACGATGGTGAGCTCTTCACTGAGTGCAAGCAGGCATGATATTCGATTTCACTGGATATCTGCCGCCGCCTCGTTGAATCGATGCCGCGCCGCATGGCAGCTATGATCAAGAACGAAGGAGGCCCAGTAAATTGGTACAGGCTGACTCCAGAGAGTCTGGCCTTAGTTTCTGTAGGGATTAGAACAGTTTAGATGAGAAATAGTTGACTCTACGCCGCGTATTGTAGATTGTGCAATATTGGCCAAAAGTGATGTCCGGCCGCACATTGCCATACTTAGGGATAGGGACACAGAAAATATACTTTTGGGAAATATTTTTGAATATTCTCCTCTAAACTTTGTATCTGCTCTAGAAAATGACAGGTGTACAGCTTGTTGTGCCATTTTGTTGAATATAACCGAGAAATCCACCTGCGGACAAGACTTTTGGCCACCACTGTATATGTTGCCGCGTAACGCGTAACGCAGGGGGGTGCGGCGTAACGCGCGACCAGGCCAGTGCGACAAATTTTCGTTGAGTTCGTAACGCGCGTCCGGCGGGGTGCGGCAATCTTTTCATTGCAGTTTGCACTGCACAAGAAAAAATGATGCGGCAAAAGCAAAAAAATGATGCGGCAATAGCAAAAAAGTGATGCGGCAATAGCAAAAAAAGGACTGCGGCAATATAGAAACCTGTGTAACGGCTCCTGTGCGACTTTGCATGTAACGCCCTGCGTGCGGCAAACATGTGCCAATGTAACGCTTCATGGCCTCACTGCGGCAACATATATTGCCAGTACGGTATTTATTTTTTCACATTATTTATTTTTTCCACACTATTTTGTTGTTGTGATATCTACCGTCACACTCGTCACAGTGTGTGTAACCTGTCGCCAGTGTCGGCGGGCAGTGCACTTGCAGGACGGTTGTACTCACATACTCGTCACGATATAGGCTTGGGCGGATAATGCCGCTGGAAATAATTATGTACCAGAAAAGTAAAGTCTGGCCAGAGAAATCCGACCAGCGCACGGATAATTGCGCCGTGCACGCGTGGGCAACGAACACCACACATAACACTCTGCTACTGTAGAACGGGTAACTTTAGCGACGTAAAAACCCTAGCGAATTTAGCGATCGACTCCTTTTCGCTAAAGTTTCAAGTCGCTAATCCGTTGAGACATTAGTGCTAAAGTAGTGCACTGGTGATCCGTGAGTAAAATCGCTGCAAATCGCTAAAATAAAACGTCGCTAACCGGTTGACAATGGGAAAACGCTAAAATTAATAGTCGCTAAAATTAACCGTTCTACAGTAACTTGTTACTTGAGCATAACATCATTTATTATTTATTTATTTATTTATTGCAGCATCTCATAGCACAGTGAGAACACCGGCCAATACAAAGAGAGAGGGTGTTAGCCAACCACGGCAAGGAAGGGAGAAGGGGAGGAGAAGAAAAAAGGAACCGGCATGGATAAGTAGTGATTGCAACAAAATGAGAAACACAAAATCAAAGTCAAGGCGCGACAAGGCTCTTAAAAAGGCGGAGGGAAGAAAGGTCCTTAGCTTCTTGGGGAAGTGCCAGCCACGCGGAGTACGCAGTGAAAAGGGGAGAGTGAAGTAGAAAGGAGGACTTGGGTTTCGGAAGGGAAAGGGAGTTTCTCGTGCTACGGGAAGAAAACCAGTTGAAACAGTGGAGGTGAGGTGGACACAGATTGAGTTTGAGAGAATGGATAAGGGTGACAAGATGTGAATTACGTCTCTTAGACAAAGGGGTAGTGTGAGCAAGGGCATAAAGGGTGGAAGATGGGAGCATGCGGGGTTTCCGGAGGAGGATTTTTAGAACTTTTTTGTGCTGAATTTCGAGCTTTTCAGCACGGGTTGTGGAAATTCCAGCCCAAGCAGTATCTGCATAATCAAAAATGGGGCGTATGTAAGCTGAGTAAAAGAGGAGTTTACAAGAGATTGGGAGATGGTAACAGTGAGAAGAGAGGATTCCTAAAGATGAACTTGATCGTTTACATATGTAATCGATGTGGGGTTCCCATGAAAGATTAGAGTCAATGAAAATGCCAAGATGCTTATGGCTGGAGACTATGCCTATAGGCTGGGGGAAAGTGGGATGGAGGAGGGGCGGAACATCAGGCTGAGAAGGAAAGAGCATGATTTTAGTTTTAGACAGATTGGGCGATAACCGCCAAGACGACATCCAGGAAATTACTCTTTGAATCCCGTTAGCTAGGTTACTCATCAGGCCAGTGATGTTAGGAGATGCCCGTAGGAGCGTTGTGTCGTCTGCGAATAGTGATGTGCCCGGGGCAGCTGCGGGCAGATCATTGACGTATAAGATAAAAAGAAGGGGGCCGAGGATGGAACCCTGGGGAACTCCGGATAGTACTGTTGTGTCGGCTGAGGACGTCCCATGTACCGTGACGTACTGCGTTCGCCCAGTTAGGTAAGATGTCAGCCATAGCAGGGGATTGCTGTCTACAGTAAACGATCCACGAAGCTTGGCCAAGAGCCCCCGGTGCCAGACGGTATCGAAGGCCTTGGCAAGATCGAAAAAACAGATCCCGATTAGGTCTCCAGCATCCCGATGTCGACACACTAATTGCACCAGGCGCGTCAGCTGGAGGGTGGTAGAATCGCCTCTGCGAAATCCGGACTGAGCTGAACTCAAACGTGACGAGACATGACAGTACAATTGGTCGTAGAAAACGCGCTCACAGAGTTTGGAAACACAGGACAGTAGAGATATCGGACGGTAGTTTGATGCTTCGTGGCGGGACCCTTTCTTGTAGATCGGTATAACATTAGCTGTTTTCCATGCAGAGGGAAAACGACCAGTGCGGAATGATAGGTTGAAAATCAGACATAAGGGGTATGCTATTGAGGGCGCAAGGGACTTTAATACCAGATTAGTGATGCCGTCTGGGCCTGGCGCCTTGTCAGACGGGAGCTTTCGAATGTAACGTCGGATGGCAGCAGTCGTAGTAAAGACAGATGTGAGGCGGTCAGCCTCACCCGACTCCTCGGCAATGGGGGGAATGGGTAGAGAAGGGTCATCAGGCACGGCCACTGAGGCGAACTGAGAGTTCAATGCAGTGGCTTTAGCTGAAGAGGTAGTAGCCTGCTGTGTAGAACTAATGGTGAGTGTCGGTATGTCACGAGATACTTTATGATTTTTTAATTTGCTCACGAACTGAAACAGTGATGGGCGGTTTTTGTCCTGCAGCGTAGCTTGTACGGACCGAATGTATCCCCGGTATTTCGATCGAGTCAGACTCTTCACCAAGTTCCGTTGAGATCGATATACATGCATGTTAAGCTGGGTTGGGTATTTCTTACACACGCTGTAGAAATCGTGCTTTGCCTTAATGGCGGCACGGAGGGGGGCATCAACCCAAGGTGGCTGACCTAAACGTCGGCATGAGGGGGAGAGTGGACGCCGGGAGAAGTACCCGAGGTGCTTCTCCATGGCCCTGCTAAGAATAGAGTGGAAAGACGAAAGAGCGTCATCCACGTGCGAGCTACGGAGGTGACATTTCCAGTGGACATCAGCAAGTTCAGCATTCAGGTCATCCCATACGCAACGTGGCACCAACTTGAAATTATAACCTGGGGGTGTAGGGGTAGATGTTGGGAGGAAGAGATGTTGTAGGGTTGGATTTTTGAACGTGACAGGGAGACGGACTCGACAGATGAGCTGCACGTGGTCAGAGCTACCCAGTGGAGCGGCTGAATCAACGGAGAGGAACTGCTGGGGTGAATTTGTGACGATGAGGTCCAAGCAAGATGACCGGCCACTTGGGCTCCAGTGCGTAGGGAAGTTGACCAGTTGCTCTAATCCGAAGCACCTGAAGGCGGTTTCAAGGCACTGACCCACCGGGGTTGTCCGATCACCAGCCAACCAGCTCGAGTTATGGGCATTGAAGTCACCGGTGAGGAGTAGTGTGGATACAGGTAGATCAAGCGACAGAAGGCAGTCTTCCAGACCATCAGAATATGCCTGAATATCCGCCAGGGTACCACCAGGAGGTCGGTAGGTGGCGCAGACTACGAGTGGACGTTGGGGTGAGTTGGCTGTGCGAAGCTCAAGCCAGATGGCCTCCAAGCCCGGTTGCTGAAGATTCGCCAGAGGCTTCACCGATGTAAAGGAGCCATCTTTCACCAATATGGCTACCCCACCATAACCTCTGGTAGGATTGGCCGATCGAATATTAGAGGTGGGACGATCCCGTCGATGAACTGTGTAGCCTGCCAATGAGAAGAGGTTGGCAGGGGACAACCATGTTTCACACAAACATATAACCTCCGGAGAGTAGATGTTGCACATAACAGGGAGTTCCGCTACTTTGTTGACCACTGAGCGGCAGTTGAGGGAAAGGATGGTAAGGGCAGTATGGATGGGAGGATAAAAGAGACGGGCCAGTGGATTCAGTGTTCCAGTAGTGTTGGGGAAGACAGGGTTACTATTCATTGTGAGAGATATTGTCCGGTGGGCTGGTCAGAATAGAAACGCCATTCCCTCACGGTATGACCCATTGTGTTTGGCCAGAAGGTGTGCCGGCATACAGTATCGGCATCCTTACCCTCGACAGTCACTCTGGCGGAGGCAGTTCGAAAATACTCGGAGGAGTATATTAAGCACTGCACTATTTCAACACCGCGTTCCCTGCACCAGTCTGCTATACTCGCTGCCTCACAACCAAACGGAATATCTCCCAAGTAGAAGACCTTTCGCGGACTGCGGGGTGCAGCATCCAGAGACGGAACTGACCCAGGGACACTCTGGTTTGGTTTGGCGTAACGTGATGATACCTGGCGACGGATGGGATTTCTTTGTGGTGCTTCTTCCTTTGCCTGTTTGTTTGCAGGGAGTCCAACCTCTTCTATTTCAGTAGGGTGAGGTTGGATCCGTGTCATCCTCCTGGCTTGACGGCGCTGATTCCTTGACATGACAGGCTGAAAGGATACGTCGTCCTTATCGGCAGTGCTGCCACTACTACTAGAAGTTTCAGCCATGAGCCCATTTGCTAGAACTTGGGCATATGGTCTAGGAACGTCTGGTGTCTTGGCTAGCTGTCCATTCTCTTTTACTGTTGATGCTTTGTCGCTTTGGAGGGATGACGTATGTGAGCATTGAGCTGCTCCAGCCAGATCCATGGTCTTCTGAGTTCTGCAAAGCTGGACTAACACACCACAGCCAACAACGTTCTCCAACTGGTTCACCTTTTCCCGTGTGGATAGTAAATCATTTCGCAAGCTCGTTAGCTCTGCATCTCTGGTTGCTGAAACTGCAGCAAGTTCACGTGTTAGACTGGCGATGCAATCCTGAAGTTTCTCAAGGCAAGGTACCATTGATGGCAGGCACTTCTCACCACAGGCAGGGAATTGGCTGGGCGCCGAACCTGGGGATAAGTGCCAATACCATTTTCGCGCAGAGTAGCAACCAAGTCTGGGCGTGCTAGGTCACACGAATTAGGTATGTCCTTCTGCTCAGCTAGTTTCTGAAGCTGCGAAAACTCCAGGATCGCCAGGTCAATATTGAGATCTAGGGCCATCACGTGACTGACTCTGAACACCACTCCAGCAGGAAGTGTTCGGGCGTTGGCTAGCGTTGGCTAGCGCCAGCAACGCCTTCACGCCTGGGACCGACCTCGGTAGCGCAGGAGGAAGAAGACACAGCAAGACGAAGCAAACAATGGCCACCGAAAAGCCAAGCCAGCCTCTTTCACGCTGCAATATCGAGCGAAGGAAATAATCCACAGCAATGGCGTGTCCACAACTGGCCGGGTAGTGGTCCACGAAGCCAATATCCAAAACTTCAAATCAAAATCGGCTCTCAATCTGCAGAGAGACACCTCCAATCCAGAGCGATAAAATCTCTAACCGGTCACTTCGGAAGCAAATTTTAAATAAAAAATCATGTCCAGTACTAAATTCTGCCGGGTGTTTTGAAAGCATTTTCCGCCAAGCCCGCGCCAAGGTCTTCAACTTGCAGTGCAATGAACACAAGAGGAAACACCTAAGCCATGGTTGATGAACTCTTGCACACACCAAACGAGGTTCAGAGGGCTTGGATCAGCCAGATCAAGCCTGACCGTGTGACCGACCCGTACATTTTCTTCGTAATCCGAGGCTATCGTCTACAGATGATACACCATAAAATATCAAATCACACGCCGAGTCCAGGAGCCGTCCAGGGCAGCATAGTCATAACTCAGGAGGGTTGGCTGTGACATAGCAATATCAAAACAATACAGTATGCTACCCCGTAGCGGACATTGAAATCCGCTGCAAAGTCAAGCGGACACGAGGCGCTGGCCGTGCAGCCGTGACCAGTGCTGGTCCATGTTTTTAAAGTGTTACACAGTGCGTGTGCAAACTAAGCAAGTAAGACCAGGGTGCCGTCCCCGCGGCCCGGTCATTCCACTGGACTTCTATGTTCACAGCAGTAGTAACGTAAAAAGTTGAAAACAATGATTTGTAGTATTATCAGCACACATTTTAACAATACTGACATAAACCATGTTTCAAAATGAGCCAGGAGACAGCACACATGTTTGAGATCACAACAGATGCGGCAGTCAGCAAGCAATGTACATAATTATGAGAAGAACAGACACTGTGACAAGGTCGTAAGCGGCTACGTTGAGAAATACAGTAGTCACTAGTTATCCTATCCGACTCTGCTTTGCAGGGCACTGAGGCAAAAGCTTCACTTGGTGCAAGTACCACCTGTAGCTTCAGTCAAAAGTGACAACATCTACAACACACCAGAATGACCGACCGTGAAAATCATCGGTGGGAGCAATTCCGGGCAAGATGAAGTGTAAAAAAATTGTCTTGCATCAAGAATTACATACATGTGTAAAAATTGTTTGTCACTGCCTTGGCTGTTCCAAATTCCAATAAGCAAGGCAGACGACATCAATTCCGAGCAGAGAGGGACTATACGTTAGTGTGCAGGACTAAATAGAATACTTGCTTTCCCCGCTCAAGTTCAAGATCAACCGGTCCCGTGCATTGGTGTGCTTGGTAATGATACGACATCCACCCAGCAGACTCGGAGCCACTTCCAAAACAAAGGACGGTGTCTGAGGAAACAGAAGACAATTGCAGAGAGAGAGACTGGAATCAGAAGAAAAATAAGAGGTGTTGTTGGTGTAAAAAAGAGAAAGGACACATGGGTTACGAGTTATGACAAGAGTACATGAAACCCAGAGTGTGCAGCTTGGAGCTTTTTCTACTATGGGTGTCTGTCACGGCGGAATTCCGTGATTACACCATATTGGGCGCAGATCTGAGGCGGGAAATGGCGTTGTGCGTTCAACTGAGCTTCAGTTGTGCAGAAAGAGACCTGCTTAAATCCTGCTTGCGCGCACTACATCACTAAAATGATGTAATCACAGAATTCCGCCGTGACAGCAACCCATCCGAGCTGCACACTCTGGTTTTCATGCACTCTTGGTTATGAGTAACTGTTCACTACTGTAACAAGATAATAAGCAGTCAGAAAATGTGATCACTAAGCACACAACTGACACAGTATTTCGTGGCCAAAAAATTGGGGTGCGGTTTATACTCCCGTGCAGCTTATACTCCGGAAAATACGGTGGATGGTTGAAGGTGACAGCATGGCAAATGGCCGTCAACGTCTCAAGGGTCCACAATGCTTTAATCGTCATCACGTGATGCACCATGCCTGGTGCAAGTCCAGTACCGTACCGACAGAGAAAGCTGGCCAGAAATTTAAATAGGGCTTTCAACGGCAGAACTGTAACGTGAAGTAACTTGGTAGAATGTGTATGTATATGAAGTGTATCGAGGGAATGCATGCAGGGCGATAGGTGCGGTTCAAATCCCAACCTGGAAAACGAGACGGCATAAAGTCCAGGAGCCCTCGCTATGCTTTATACTTACTTCCTCCGTATACAAAAACTTCGTGACTTTTTTTTAACGGTGTTTTTGAGCAAGAACCTGCTCAACGAACGGCGCCAAAGGCTGTCATCGACAACCCACGTCCATGTCGAGGTGAGTTTGGTTGATCCCGAACAGATTCTCCACGTACGTCATGCGTGTGAGGACGTTGCCGACAGAAACTCAAGAGTCAAATGAAAAAAAACTAACACTTACTTGCTCGAAACTGACACAGTGACGAAGTGTAGCTCGTGGCTGGAACACGAAGTCACGCGGCACTCGCTGCCCTGAAACTGGCCAGGATCGTACTTGCGGTGCGCGGCCCCATATCCATGATATCTACGCAGCGTGAGAACATCGATTTGTTTCGCTCGCACGGCAAGATGAAACATTTCAGTCGTGGTGCAACCAGCGCAGACTCAGGATCAGAATGTCGATGGCCTGGCTTTCTTCGCCTCTCTCCAGTCAGACGCCTCCTTTGTCGCCAAGGGGAATCGCAGGGACCTCCTCGAAGCCATTGTAGAAGGCTTGGGAGGATTTTCCTGGCGAGAAAATGCGAAGCGTGGGGATGTGTTTGTACGACTCGTTTCACGGCATAATGGAGGTTGGGGGTTGGAACAACTGAATATAGTTGACACCGATTCGTACACATCTCTAGAGATGAAGAGGACGTAGCCAAAGTCCAGCGTCGGATCATCACTGCAGGTGACAAGAATCTGAACGAAATGCGAGCGGAAGCAGCGACTGTTGGCGATGCGGAGTCAGCGTCGTCAGGTGACAATGACATGAGCGACGGAGACTCTGAAAAAACTCAATCTCATTCGTCTGAGTTGCTTTTTTCTTTGTATATAGCTTGTAAACAGGTTAGACAATGCCACGAGTGTTATTCCAAGTCAAACGGAACAATTTCAGAGCTGTGCGCAGCTTTCAAAAAAAAGTCACGAAGTTTTTGTATACGGAGGAAGTACCTAAGTCATCAAATTGTGTTGTTGTGCGAACTTATAGAAACGTCTTTGCAATGCAAAACATGTGCCCGATAATCGTTTTGCAAAGACGTTTCTATCAGTTTGAATAACACACGTGATGACCTAGACAAAAACAAAGCATGACGAAGGCTCCTAGGCTTTCAAGCCCTCTCGTTGATCCTAACAAGCTGGGAAAAACAAACAGTTCCTTACCAAAGTACGCTGTAAGATGTGACTGCCGGTGACCATCACTGCTTGGGTGCCAGTAGATGTTTGAACACTGGAATGTGATCGGGATAATTGATCATAAGATCAGGAACAAATCGGCTACTTTTCTGGGTCTTTGCTGCCCCGTGTTCAAGGATCATCTGTGCAATAGAGGGTGTAAAGCACACACGCACACACGCACACACGCACACACACACACACACACACACACACACACACACACACACACACACACACACAGATACGCACACACAAACACACACACACACACACACACACATATACGCACACACAAACACACACACACGCACACAAACGCTGCTACAATAACTGGCGTACGTGTATAAAATAACATGCTGCTACATGAACTGTAGCCAGGCAATCTTGAACTTGCCTTTTAGTTGTTATCTGTACTACCCGTCCTGTAATCATGGTAATGTTACACCTCTCTGCACTCATGTGACTTTGTCTGTACATGTACATACACTGTACTACCACTGTACCAGGAGTACATCATGATAATGCACTCTTAAAGATGTATACAGCCTGGTCAAACTGATGTTCATGCAGATGTCCAACACTGACAAAGCCATAACTATGTGCAAGTTGATTCTTTTGACTCCTATGATCTACTATACAGATACATGATGATGAACAGTAAAATGAGAGAGAATGACCAACAGTTGTCTTCCAATTGATTCAATATCAATGTCCAAACTCCCCACCACATGTGCTCTCCAGATGATCTGATTCAGCACACCGGCAAAGCGACTCCTTAGATACAGCAGGGTTCTAGCTAAAGGGGTGGGGTCAGCGCCGCCCTATTCTCATGCCCCCCCCCCTCACTCTTGTAGCGCACCACCCGACTCATTTTTCGACTTTTGTGTGTTTGACAAGGCCAGGGCCGGAGGCGGCTTCCGCGGAGCGGTGCGGCCGAAGGGCCATCTTTAAAGGGGGTGTGGGGTCCTCCCCCAGAATTTTTTGGAATTTAGACGCCAAATCCTGCACTCTGGACGACTCCCTGTGCAAAGTCATACATCGAAACCTTTTCCCCCAGTTTCGGACGTTCCACGTGGACCGACTTTTTGGGAAATTGGTACGGCCATGGCCATACCGGCCGTACCAGTGGCGCCGGCCCTGGGTAGGGAATAGTGGAACATGGAAAAATGGGTGAACTGTTTGCTGTTCCTTACCCCCCCCCCTACAATTTATTCCTGGCTAAAACCCTGTACAGTGGATACTAATTCTTTCATACAGCTGCTTGCATCATACAGATCTCATGGGCAAAGTCCAGGAATACAAAAAAACACCATTTTACATTTCAGCCAGCTGTGCCATATCTATGTGTCCTGCTCCTTCCTACTTTAAACTCACCGGAATACAGTAGCATCCTTGCCACTTCAGTGCCGATGCTTCAAGAACACGATAACCATTGGGAACATGACCAGGATGACGTAGTAGTTGTGTATCCTTCACACCCAGGCAGGCCACAACACTGAAACCATGACGTGTAGCTGCAGTCATATCTACTGATACACCATTGTATACATTAGCTGGATACGCGTCAGTCTCCACTAGCGCATGGTCTTGGTTGAATATGCACAATGCCCGAACTTCCACACCATCAACCAGAGACATGCCAGTGGTGTACTTTGGGCCAATGAAGTATGACAGCATATCATACATTCGACCTGATTGCTGACTTTTCACATCTTCCTGGAACCACACAGAACACTTGTCAATTATCTGTTGTCGTTGATTAGCAGTAACAGGGAGAGTGTTGTGCAAAAGTAGCAGTTGCAACTGTGTGCCATTGCATTCTGTTAACACACAAAAGATTCAAAAAAAGAGAGAAAAAGGCAATATGATAGACAGAGGGACAGACGCCTAGATTGACAGACACAAACAGACACAGACACACCCACACACCTACACACCCACACACCTACACACATACACACACACACACCATTGGACGCCCATCGCCAGAGGCGATGATAGCGATGCTACAGCAGAAGCCATAGCAGCTTGTGCTGGGATTGCACCATTCTACAGCTTGTGAGGCTGAAGAATTGACCGCCACTATTCAGCCTGGTCTACACCACACAGCTATGAAGTGGCTTTTTCTGGCCAGTGAATCCCTACCTTTTGGTCTTTTTCATTTTTTTCACGCACACACATCACACCACATACTCCGGCATGCACTGGCTGTAGGTAACCACCCAGGAGAATGAAAGAAAAGTCAGGAGGGGTCTGACAAAGAGAAGAAAGACATGTGTGACCATAATCATCGGGAATCGAACCCGCAACCTATCGACTGGAAATCGCTGCACATACCACTGTACCATATGGGACACACACACACACACACAAACAGACAGATACAGACCACCACATGGACACCACTATTATATTAGATTGACTAGTAGCGACATGACTATGAACAGAAAGGTGACATCTGAAGACAATCATCACTGACTTTCACATCAACTTGCTAAAACACCAAGCCAAAGTACACAATAGGCTTTTAGGCTCTGAAATTCATCAAATCAGACCTATTTACCATATATTCTCTTTTTATAAGCACAGGTCTCCATTACTAGCACAGTCTCTAATACTAGCACACTGTGAGCACCGTTTGAAACATTATGAGCACAGTCTCTATTATTAGCACGGTCTTGGTGGAAATCAATGCTGCATGCATGATATCTAGCATGTATTTCTTCTTGCTCTGTATGGATGTATTGGTTGAAAAAATAAAAGCACGGTCTCCAATATAAGCACAGGGTAGAGGGGTGTTGAAAATATATAAGCACAGCGCTTATAATAGAGAATATACGGTACCCCCCCCCCCCCCTCAGTGGTCATGACTATGGATCAAACATTTCTATGACACGGAAGTGAAAGCACACATGTCTGTACTGGATACAGTGTAGCTTAAACCATAGACACCATATTTTTTAAATCAAAAATATAGCTTTAAATGTACTTGAACAGTGAGGTGAGAAATAAAAGAGTATCGCTGTTCATCTGTATTGCAGTGTTCTTTCACGGCAGCTACATGTGTTTAGAAACACCACAACCAACAACAGACACTACAGTCTCTATACAACAAACATTACTCAGAGAATAGACTTACTCTGTATCAGTTGATCAACACTGATCAGCTTCAGCAAGGCACTGCACTCTACACCACACAGTGTACAGTAGAGAAGTAGTGAGAGTACTACATTATGACGATACTTTGGATCACCTGTACTGTGTATGGTCAAATAGCGATTCAGCAAGTTTTGCGCCAGGCAACGGTCGGGTGAATTCAACATAAACAGTGCATGGGTACACTGGGCAACATCTCTGCATTGATCAAGGCACAGGACATCAAGTTGCTGTTGTAGTAACTTCGTGAACACTGGACTTGTACAGCGACACTTTGCTGCCCAGTCCAGTACCCATCTCAGGTGCTCTTGATTCTTGTAATCTCGCCAGATATCAGTGGGTAGACTGGCTAGTTCATTAAGTGCAGATACTGCCAGCTTGGTCACGCTCCGTGACCAGAGCACAAGCATGTAGGATATTCCTAACCTTGTTTGGATTCCGTAGTTCAGTTACATGCCGTTGAATAAGAGCACATTGAGATATCAAATCAATAGCTTGAAATGTGCGTGTCTTGTTCATTCTATCGAAGATTGAATCAATTGCGTTGTAGGCATCTCGTACAGTGGTTGCATGATTACCAGACAAGTGCGACTGATACCTCACACCTGGAATGGAGTGTGGTGATGCCTGAGCGGATATCAACTTGCCAGTAACATTGAGTTTTGACGAGGCTACTGTGCTCACACCATAGCCATGCTGAACAAAGTAACTGACACTCTTGAGATTACCACGTAACTTTGAAGCAAACATGCTGTGCTGGTGTATTCTCTTCAGCAAGACTGATCTCCACCACCTCCTACAGCACATAACAATAGCACAAAACAAAACAGTACAGTGACTGATCAGCACAACTCAATAGACAGCATCAAATCAACATCACTCCTTGTACAGCGTACACTGTAGATCACACATTGTGTGCTGAAACAGAGTCGCGGAAGTATTATGTATCGCTGTAGAAAAATGAGAGGGAGAGGGGGGGGGGGCAACAGATTTGAGTGTCCACAGAAGTGTAACTTATGATATCATTTCGGCACTATCGCTAGAGCGGTTCCGCCACTCTTAGTTGCATACCAGACCGGGGCCCTTACAGCCTTCAGGTGGGAACCGGGAGGCGAATGATGGAAAGATTCCCCTATTTTTTAGGCGAGTGGATTCAAACTCGCAGCTCCGTAAGTCTGCTGGAAGACACCCGACGTAAGTCTGCTGGAAGACACCCGACGCAAGTCTGCTGGAAGACACCCGACATAAGTCTGCTGGAAGACACCCGACGTAAGTCTGCTGGAAGACACCCGACGTAAGTCTGCTGGAAGACACCCGACGTAAGTCTGCTGGAAGACACCCGACGTAAGTCTGCTGGAAGACACCCCACGTAAGTCTGCTGGAAGACACCCGACGTAAGTCTGCTGGAAGACACCCGACGTAAGTCTGCTGGAAGACACCCGACGTAAGTCTGCTGGAAGACACCCGACGTAAGTCTGCTGGAAGACACCCGACGTAAGTCTGCTGGAAGACACCCGACGTAAGTCTGCTGGAAGACACCCGACGTAAGTCTGCTGGAAGACACCCGACGTAAGTCTGCTGGAAGACACCCGACGTAAGTCTGCTGGAAGACACCCGACGTAAGTCTGCTGGAAGACACCCCACGTAACTCTGCTGGAAGACACCCGACGTAAGTCTGCTGGAAGACACCCGACGTAAGTCTGCTGGAAGACACCCCACGTAACTCTGCTGGAAGACACCCGACGTAAGTCTGCTGGAAGACACCCCACGTAACTCTGCTGGAAGACACCCGACGTAAGTCTGCTGGAAGACACCCGACGTAAGTCTGCTGGAAGACACCCGGCGTAAGTCTGCTGGAAGACACCCGACGTAAGTCTGCTGGAAGACACCCGACGTAAGTCTGCTGGAAGACACCCGACGTAAGTCTGCTGGAAGACACCCGACGTAAGTCTGCTGGAAGACACCCGACGTAAGTCTGCTGGAAGACACCCGACGTAAGTCTGCTGGAAGACACCCGACGTAAGTCTGCTGGAAGACACCCGACGTAAGTCTGCTGGAAGACACCCGAGGCACACACTACAGTGTGTTTATAATCTACTGTACAAGCGTTACAGGTCTTTTGGTTTTGGTCCGAAAATACTGCGATGCAGCGTTCGGCCCTTATTCCCAATCCAACACGGTTGAGTAAGCGGTCATGTGCTCATGCGTGCACCTGTCACATGGTCACCGTCAACTTACAGCCTGTTTGGGCTCGTTCCTGTCATTCACTAGAGTTGAACCTTTGAACCCTTTAGTTGAACCTTGGTGTTAAAGTTGCAGTCTGCAGGCACTGTGACCAGGTAACTGGTGTACGACCAAAACCAGTCGACTCAGCGTCCAAAAGACTACAACATATGGGCCAATCGCGGTCATCCGTGCTTTTATTTTTATTTATATATTTACTTATTCAACATCTTATGGCTTCCGATGGCAGCCAAAACGGCAAGATGTGGGTGATAGCCAACCATGGTAAAAGAAGGAGAATATTATATACATGAAAAGGAAACAGCCGAAAAGCTATATTGATTAGGTTTTTTTTATTAAAACAAAATGGCGCCATAAGTGACATTGTGCATACAAATTCCCATCTAATAGGGCACAGTCACCCAGTTTCGGTGGAAGTGGCGAGTTTGATTGGGAATAAAGGAGGAAGGGAGCGTCTCAGCTTCCTCGGACCAAGACCATTCGAATCAGCAACCCGAAGCCGACAACTGGTGGAAATTTGATTTTAGGGTGTACTTCCTCTTTAAATTAAAGGGGAAGTCCGGTGAAAATTTTAAATTTCAGCGTCCGTAGAGTTTGGGGCGCTGAGTCGAATGGTGTTGGTCCCATATGTCTCCGACAAAGCGTTCTGGAGATATTTCCGTTTGAAAAACTGAGTTTCGGAGGGGGGGGGGGGGCTGCGCCATGACGTCATGCGGCCTCTGCAACGTCATAGCGTGCAGCTAGGTCAAAAGAAGTGCTTCAACGCAATAAAGGAGTGTTTCAACGCAATACTAGTGTCAATGCTATTTCAAATGATTTGGCGATCGATAGTAGTTGGTGCAAGCGACCCCGAAGACGTAACTCCAGGTGAGAGTGAGGATGCAGGCTGAACTTCATGAGTTCGGTCTGGGGCTGAGAACTTCGGTATTCTGCTGAAGAAAATTTCAAGATATGGCCACACAGGCCGGTCAAGAGTGAGCGCTGCCGCGTTTGCGACTGATGACAAAGCAGCAGCAGCTATTGCAGATGATGCTGATACAATTATCAGATCTCTGGAGAGCAGAGTCATCAAAATGGAGAAGAGTGATGCGAGTGCTCTAAATGTTGTTCAATACCGACTCTAGTGGCCTGCCATATACTGCCGGATTTAATTTGGTGTGAACTTGGCATATTTCGGACGCTGCACGATTGGAGAACAGTGCAATCTCTTTGAACCACGGGCACGAGCTGTTCATTGTTTCGTCACTTGTCACGGTTGTGGACTCATCGTTGTAGCATAAATGAATCTGGGCTATTCCACGTGGAGAACAAAAAAATCTTTCTCAACGCACAACCACCGGCAAGGAGAAACGCACCTTCCCTGACATTACATACGACTGATACCAGTGCAGTACATGACAAGTCCGTTTCTTGACTGGTCTCTTTACTTGACTCTTGTTGATCTACCACACGACTAACGTAGCACGGCAGTGCGGGAGTAGTCATGTTCCGTGTGTGATGACTTTACTGACAGCACGTCTACAGTACAGCCTAGCATGCACGCAAAGGCCAGCGCGGCCTGCAAAGTCCAATTCGGAAACGGTTAAAAGACGGGATAACCTCAAAGGGGAAGTATACCCTAAAATCAAATTTTCACCAGTTGTAGTCTTCGGGGTGCTGAGTCGAATGGTTTTGGTCCGAGGACGCTGAGACACTCCCTTCCTCCTTTATTCCCAATCGAACTCGCGCACTTCCACCGAAAGTGGGTGACTGCGCCCTACTAGATAGGGATTTGTATGGAAAAAGTCACTGAAAACGCCGTTTCGTTCTTATAAAAGTACGGATGACCGCGATTGGTCCATATGTTGTAGTCTTTTGGCCGCTGAGTCAACTGGTTTTGGTCCGAAAGGGCTGCGATGCAGCGTTCGGACCTTATTCCCAATCGGACACGGTTGAGTAAGCGGTCACGTGCTCATTTACAGCCTGTTTGGGCCCGTTTATGTCACTCGAGTTGAAACTTTGAACCAGGGAGTCGTAAAAGCCTCTTACGACTCCCTATTTTGAACCTTTGAGTTGAACTTTGATGTGAAAATTGTAGCCTGCAGGCACGGTGACCAGGCGACTTGTGTACGCATGAGCACGTGACTGCTTACTCAGCCGTGTTCGATTGGGAACAAGGGCCGAACGCTGCATCGCAGCCTTTTCGGACCAAAACCAGTCGACTCAGGGGCCAAAAGACTACAACATATGGACCAATTGCGGTCATCCGTGCTTTTATAAGAACAAAACGGCGTTTTTAGTGACTTTTTCCATGCAAATCCCTATCTAGTAGGGCGCAGTCACCCAGTTTCAGTGGAAGTGCGCGAATTCGATTGGGAATAAAGGAGGAAGGGAGCGTCTCAGCGTCCTCGGACCAAGACCATTCGACTCAGCACCCCGAAGACTACAACTGGTGAACATTTGATTTCAGGGTATACTTCCCCTTCAAGATTTGCCAAGCTGGAAACCACATACACAGTGTACGTAGTGTTTGTAACACTGAGTCCAATGGTCTTGGTCTGAAGACGCTGCGACAAACAGTTCCCCAATCGAACGCGTTCCGAACAATGGCCATTGTGTACACGAAATAGATGGTGTGGCTACCTGGCTGCACTCTGTGACGTCATCACCTGGATCCGGATGACTGTGCGCTCAAATTCGCACATGTTCGATTGGGCATATCTAACGAACCATGGACCGCAGCCTCCTCGGACAAAGACCATTCGACTCCGCGCCCCAAACTATACGGACTCTGAAATATAAAATTTTCACCATCCCCTTTAGATAATCGCTGAAACACACTCAGTCGTTCACACCTGGACAGTAAATTTTAAATGTTAGTACATGTATGCAGAAGCGCAGCTGAGCTTCTTAGCCAAACAGTCCAGTCACGGCCAGATTTCAATGAAAAAATGGTGTGCCGCGAGTGGCAACTTGAAGTACCAGTTTTTCTTTCTCACCTGTGCGATATAGCTGGAGAGAGATGTTCAGCATAGAAACTATTCAGTCAAATTGGTCCAGTCTTGGTGAGTGATGAGGACTTGGGAATGAAGCATCTACATGATTCCACTACATACGTCAATAGCCAATAGGACCTTGATGACGCCCAGAGCTAGGATGAGAGTACTAGTACTGACTTTATTGCAAGGAAACAGCGACTATATGCACGACCCTGTGGCCTATGTAGAGATCTACAGATCTACCAGTGCAGTCTCTCTCGCAGGAATAACAAGACCGTACTACATCATGTCATTCACGGTATACAAACCAAACTCCGGACCAAAGATTGAAAGGACTGGATCATGGCGTGCATTCAATATTAATTTTTGTCAGTATTTTTCGCCACTCGATCGAGACGTACATCACGTGATCACAGATGTACATTACTGTACGTGTACGAGTCGTATTTCGTTTACATTAAAAATTGTTTATTTTTATTTTTTATTATACTAAAAATGTTTGGCACCTATGATCAGGGGATGGCCCACGCCTGGTAAAAAAAGTAAGTAATTAAAAAAAATTAAAAATAAGAGGTACTGTGTTCCGGCTCTCCGCCTTCTCCGCGAACATAAGAGAACTAGAGGAGAACAAACAAACACAAGAAGCAAGAATGACACGAAAAGCAGAAATGAGAACATGGTATAAATGAGCACGGCCATCAACCTCAACAGGGGATAGCCGCCTCGGCAACAACAAGAGCAGCTGAGTCCGCAGCAAAGACCGGTGCATAGAGCCGCCTAGCACCCCTCAGGCACATCACACTGGATCGGACCAAGGCAAAGCTGATTTGACACCGGATCGAAGCCATCACGGCACTGTAGGCCTCCCCGGTCTTGTCGGCGATGAGGGACGCTATCCTCTTGTACAGAGAGGTGGCAGATTTCCCCATGCCTCCCGTAGTGGAGAACACGGCGGGAACAAAGCTGGAGTGTTCCACTTCTCGGATTCTCTGCTCATAGGCACGGCGCTTGGCTTTTTCGTGACGGGTGTAGCTAGCAGCAAGTGAGTTGAGGCGATTCGAGGACGCAAAAGGGTTAAACACCCGGACATCAATGTAGGTGCGCTCGAACCGCCCTCCCCAAATACCACTAGCCACCACGTCAAGGCGGGCTTGGTCGTCGCCCACAGCAGTACGGTACCGGAGCTGCTCTCCAGTGAGTGGCTGCAAATGTGGCTCAATAGCCACCTGGTGGCCAACACGCTTCGCAAGGCGAGCTGTCACGTCGCGTACCTCGTTGTGGCGGAGGGTTGGGAAACCGCCTAACGGGCAGGAGAGGGCATGGCTGACGGTGAACTGCTGTTCACAGGAACATGATGTTGGCAGTCGTACTGGGTGCCAGCCATACCGGAGGTGCACAGCATCGCGGAACTCAGCCTTCGTGAGCCGGGTGAAGCCGTGGGCCTTTAGGGGCCGGCAGGTGAGCCAGCTGGATGCTCCCCGCTCCGAAGCAAGGTCGATGGTACGTAGAACCTCTGGAGGTGCGGCAGAATGCAGAGCGACGGCCTCGGCTTGGAGTGATGTCTTTGCCTTCGCCCTCAACAGCTGCTTGTTCTTCCGCACTTCCTGCAGGGCATCGCCAAGCGTGGCAGTCTGCTGCTGAATGCGCCGCACCAGGGGGCCAACGATGGTCTTGGAGTGGGCGTACTGGGCCCCGAGGGAGGCAGGTGTGATGAGCCCCAGACCACCATGTCGACAAGGCAGAGCCAGAAGTTGTCGCTCATCATCGTTGACGGTTCTACCACCTAAAAGAGCGGGGATGAACTTGTTTCTGATGGAGTCCTCCAACGGCTGCATGTACAAATGTAGGTCAGCCATGACTCGAGACAGGAAGGACCATTTGCTTCGCAGGCCGTGAACAAACGCTGCATATGCAGCGTTGGGCTGTGACGAAGCAATAGTGCTGAGCGACATCACCTCCTCTACCCAGGATTGAACCTTGCGCTCCATAAAGCAGCGGGAGAATTCTGCTGAGCCAAGCGCGGCTCCCAGATGCCGACATCCATCTGTGCGGATGTCAATTCCAGTTCCAGCAAATATGCTGGTGGCCTCATCCAGAAACTGTGGCTTGACAAGGAGGACAGACTTGGTCGGGTTGAGGAAATAGCCGTATGATGGACCACTCTCGTTGAGGCAATCCCACCAGATTCGTACTGCTTGCAACTTGCCTCCTGCGGCAGAATCATCCGCAAACCAAGACTGCGTGGCACCGTCTGTTGCTGCTTCTTCGATGAGGGGGAGAACACCGAGAGCGTACATCGCCATAGCGACCGGGTCGCCTTGGGTGGTACCTTCGCTGGACTTGATACACTCACCGCTCACGAACAGATTGGCCGGCTCTCTGTATGTGTTGATGACTGTCGGAGCTAAGGACGGGCAGGTGTGTTGGATGTTCCGCATGCATACTTCTCTGTTCAGACAATTGAACGCATTAGTTGCATCAGCCAGTAGGATTGCTTCCGTGTCATCCAGCTGATGGAGGTCATTCATGGCGTGAATGGCTGCTTCCACACCTCCTTCTTGGCCAGCACATAGTTGGAGACTTTCGGCTGCACGTTGAATTTCGTCATTCGTGATGGAGAGGATGGCTTTCCCCATGATCCGGCGAAGGACCTCACCTATGCCGATGGGCCGCACGCCTGGCTTCTTATCAAGGGGAATCAGGCGACAGGCGACGTAGGCTTCCAGGCTTGATGGATGGACATAGGTCGTTGCTAGCCGTCGTGCACATGCTGCAATCGCGTCGCACAGCTGATCGGAGATGTCGGCGAAACCTGAACACATGCGTCGCCAGTTGTCGGCGGCGACTCCCGAGGGACCTGCAGCACCATGGGTATTGAGCGCTGCCCGTAGCACCACTTGTCGTGTTAGTGCCTCGAATTGGATGGGGTGGGGTAGGCGGGACACCACGCATCACCGCTTGGGCGTGAGGCGGCGCAGCCTCCGGATGCTTGTCCTTGAGGATATCGAGGACTGTCCTCTCACCAATTCTTTCGTCCAGGTGCAGCATTCCTCCTGAATCTCCACTGCTCAGTTGGTCCAATGCGGCATGAAGCTTGCCCTTAGTTACTAGGGATGCAAACTGCTGTGCTGGGTCCGGCTGCCTACGGCTCTGTTGGTGCTGGTGCTTGTTGAGTTGGTCATGGATAGTTTGGCACTCGTGCAGAAGCTCCTTCAGCTTCCCCTCTTTCCACAGATCCATCCTGCGTTGCAAGCAAGTTGCGGTAGAAGAGGAGGGGTTGCCAAACGGCTTCTGCAGAAGTAGGAGCTGATAGACCATAGCTATCTTCAGGGCACATTCCGCGTAGGCGCCATGCTGCCCAAAGCATTCCAAATATCTGCTCAGCTGCGCGATAAACTCCCGCCCCGTTCTCCCATGCGGCACTAGGAAAGCGTTCGGCCGGTAGTGGACGGCTATGTCGTAGACTTCCGCTATCATGGTCAGTGTCTGCTCTGAAGTCAGCTCGCCGAGGCTGAAGTGTGTCCTTTCCGTTGGTAGGAAATCTGGCAGTACGGTAGCTGCGGTGCTGGGGACTTGCTCTGGGCCGTCCGCCTGTTCGCCAGTGCCAGTGGGCTGTGTGGAGGTCAGGTTTGCTAGTAGGTCGACCTCGTCCGTGGTCGGCTCGACACTTTCCGGAGTTCGCGGTGGATCGGCGAGGGCATTCTCTTGCTCTTCCAAAACGTCCCAAGCCAACTGTTGCGAAGCTGATATTTTGAGCTTCATTGGGCCGAGTTTCTGCGGCGCTGGTGGCGGACGGCTCATGCCTCGAGGCTTCCAGGCATTGCTGCAGGAGCTCTGTGGCGCGGTCGTGAGCGTCACCTCCACGTTCCACTCCACGCTGGCAGTTCAAACTGCCACACTCGTACTCTGCAGCTGCTGGTACGGCATTTCCGACGGTTTGATGTTCCGGGTGTACGGCATCGGCTGTGTTCTTGCACTTCTCCTTTTTTCCAGGTGTGCAGTTGATACAATGGCGGTTCTCTTTGTAGCAAGAACAGCTTTTATGGCAGGTCGCGTTCCCAGTGCAAGGGCAGCACCGACGTCCGTGCGGACCTGGACCCTTCGCGTTGCTGTTCGTTGCCATATCAGCGCACCATCGTAGTCACTGAACTCACTGAAACACTCTGAAAAGTGGGGAAACCCCGGAGCTCGAAAAAACCTAACCGACCCTCGGGAACTCTCTTTTTTCAACGGCCATTAAAAATTGTGCGATTTTTGCACAGAATTCTCAGTGTAGTATACTACAATCATGTACTATCCGACAAGCTGCAGGCTGAAGGTCCGTCCTACGGATATCACCTCAATGCCCGGAAGTCTGTGCTTGTGGTCAAGCCACATGCCTACGACGACGATGTGCACCTCTTCGCTGATACTGGCATCCAAGTAACATCTGACGGCAACCGCTACCTGGGTTCCGCTATTGGCACGCCCGACTACATCCACGGGTTCATCCAGGAGAAGGCCAATGAATGGTGCAAGCAGGTTGAGACACTCTCATCCTTCGCTCGTACCCAGCCCCAGGCAGCGTACACTACTTTTGTTCGTGCTCTCTCATGCCGCTGGACATTCTTGTGTCGTGTTCTGCCGGATGCGTCCAGTGGTCTTCATCAGTTGGAACACGCCATTGTTACCAAGCTGCTGCCAGCCCTGACTGGAGAAGAAGTCAGTCTGGAGCTGCGACGGCTGTTTGCCTTCCCTTGCCGGGATGGTGGCCTGGGCATCGTCAATCCAACATCTCTAACAACCCAATACGCCTCATCCCGCGCGATCACAGCGGCGCTCACCACCAACATCCTCGACCAAGACTTCAGTGTGACGGAAGCTCTTGCCAGCGTTGCCTCAGCCAAAGCGTCACAGCGTGCAGATCACCGCCAGAAAGCGAAGACCGACATCCGTGGCTTCGCTGCCGACGCATCGCCCACTTTGCAGCACACAATTCAGTTGGCAAGTGAGCCTGGCGCCTCCAGCTGGCTTACTTGTCGTCCGCTATCCCGTCATGGATTTGTGCTATCCAAAAGCGAGTTCCGCGATGGTTTGGCACTGCGCTATGGCTGGCGGCCTTCTCGCTTACCGTCAACCTGTGTCTGTGGAGCCAGCTTCACAGTAGCCCATGCCCTGACATGCAGCACCGGAGGTTTCCCGTCACTTCGACACAATGAGGCGCGGGACATCACTGCCTCGCTATTGAAACGTGTCGCCAATAGTGTCGCTATCGAGCCACACTTACAACCGCTCTCTGGTGAGCAGCTCCGCTACAAGACTGCCTCCACAGAAGACCAGGCTCGACTTGATGTTGCGGCGAGTGGTGTTTGGGGAGGTCGGTTTGAGAGAGTCTTTCTCGATATTCGGGTTTTCAACCCCTTTGCTCCCTCAAATCGATCCTCTTCCATCACCGCTTGCTACCAGCGTCATGAACGTGAAAAACGGAGGCGATACGAACAGCGCGTCAAGGAGGTCGAGCGTGGAACCTTCATCCCTGTGGTTTTCGCTGCAACTGGTGGTACTGGTCGAGCTGCTGCCGCTCTCCTCAAGAGAATAGCTGCAATGGTCTCCGACAAATCTGGTGAGCCATACTCTGCAGTGATGGCATGGATCCGCTGCAGGTTCAGCTTCGCCCTTCTCCGTGCAGGCGTGGCTTGCCTGCGTGGTGCACGACGGCTGTATTCGCACCCGGAGGTGGCTGAGTCATCCGCTCGACTCGCTGTCTCGGAAGCTGCCATACAGCACTAGACACTTGTTTATGCCTCGTCATCATTGCTTTTTCTCGTATGGTCCATGTATGTAACTACTGGTACTTGTTTTTATTGAATCACTGTGTTACTAAATTCTGCCCGTACAAGAGGCCGGTTTACCAAGTTAAAAAAAAAAAATCATGTACTATCCCCGGGGAAAATTGCGATTCTTAAAAAAAATAAAATAAAAAAAAATTAAAAAAGGAAAATTGCGATTCGGCGGCCGCGTTTTTCCGCGTTTTTTGCGATTTTTTAAAAGACCGCGTTTTCCGCGATTTTCCCGCGTTTTTTGAACTTTTTTGTTGCACTACACGTACACACAGTGCACTGTTCGGTCAGCAACGTCTCATCGTGGCGGTTTTTTACTCAAATATGACGAGTGCTTACACCAGAGACTTGTAACTGATTGATTTCACTACATACTCACTGAAAATTGCCGCACATCAATATTATTCACCGCATGTATGTATGTACAGTCGTCCCTCTCTAATCCGGCACTTTATAATCCAGCACCCTCGATAAACCAGCACAATTTTCAGTAGCCAAATGTCCTCTTCATGCACATTGCAGCAGTAGATCAGATTTGTTAATCCAGCACCCTCCCTAATCCAGCAGATTTCCGTGGCACAAATGGTACCGGATTATAGAGGGACCACTGTATGTATGTATGTATGTATAACTCATAATCACAAGGTGATCGTAGAGGCATTAATCAGCGAGAGAATTGTGAATGATGTCTCTGAATCCAACTCTATCGTGTGCTGCATGAGAGAGAGCATTCACCGCATTCACCGCATATTTACCTCATATTTACCGCAAATTCACCGCAAATTATGCCATATTATGCCGCATTTTTCCCCGTGTTTTTTTGCGATTTTTTTCCGCAATTTTCCCCGGGGACAGATAGTAGCAGGTCTCATATTAATTTTTTGTTGTGAGATCTACCGTCACACTCACAGTGTGTGTAACCTGTCAGCGCGGCGGGCAGTGCACTTGCAGGTGTTGTATACACATACTCGTAAGTCGTATAAGGCTTGGGCGGATAATGCCGCTGAAAATAATTATGTACCAGAAAAGTACAGTCTCTGGCCTGAGAAATCCGACAAGCGCACGAATAATTGCGCCGTGGGCAACGAACACAACACATAACACTCTTCTAACTTGTTACTTGAGCACGGCGTTGCTTTAGCCTTAAGTCATGAGGTCGGATTGCTCCGGCCAGAACTGTGCACTAACATCATGTCCAGTACCAAATTCTGCCGGGTTTTTTGAAAGAATTTTCCGCCAAGCCCGCGCGCCAAGGTCTCGAATTTGCAGTGCAATGAACACAAGAGGAAACACCTAAGCCATAGTTGATGAACTCTTGCACACACCAAACGAGGTTCAGAGGGCTTGGATCAGCCAGATCAAGCCTGACCGTGTGTACCGACCCGTACATTTTCTTCGTAATCCGAGGCTATCGTCTACAGATGATACACCATAAAATATCAAATCACACGCCGAGTCCTGGAGCCGTCCAGGGCAGCATAGTCATAACTCAGGAGGGTTGGCTGTGACATAGCAATATCAAAACAATACAGTATGCTACCCGGTAGCGGACATTGAAATCCGCTGCAAAGTCAAGCGGCCACGAGGCGCTGCCCGTGCAGCCGTGACCAGTGCTGGTCCATGTGTTTAAAGTGTTACACAGTGCGTGTGCAAACTAAGCAAGTAAGACCAGGGTGCTGTCCTCGCGGCCCGCCAGGTCATTCCACTGGATTTCTATGTTCACAGCAGTAGTAATGTAAAAAGTTGAAAACAATGATTTGTAGTATTATCAGCATACATTTTAACAATACTGACATTAACCATGTTTCAAAATGAGCCAGGAGACAGCACACATGTTTGAGATTACAACAGATGCGGCAGTCAGCAAGCAATGTACATAATTATGAGAAGAACAGAAACTGTGACAAGGTCGTAAGCGGCTACGTTGAGAAATACAGTAGTCACTAGTTATCCTATTCGACTCTGCTTTGCAAGGCACTGAGGCAAAGTTTCACTTGGTGCAAGTACCACCTGTAGCTTCAGTCAAAAGTGACAACATCTACAACACACCAGAATGACCGACCGTGAAAATCATCGGTGGGAGCAATTCCCGCCAAGATGAAGTGTAACAAAATTGTCTTGCATCAAGAATTACATGCATGTGTAAAAATTGTTTGTCACTGCCTTGGCCGTTCCAAATTCCAATAAGCAAGGCAGACGACATCAATTCAGAGCAGAGAGAGACTATACGTTAGTGTCCAGGACTAAATAGAATACTTGCTTTCCCCCGCTCAAGTTCAAGATCAACCGGCCCCGTGCATTGGTGTGCTTGGTAATGATACGACATCCAACCGGCAAACTCGGAGCCTCTTCCAAAACAAAGGACGGTGTCCAGGCGCGTGCACCGTATGAGTTTTTTGGTGTCTGGAAACCACCTTTTTTCGGGCAATCTTGCCAAAGGAAAATCGTGCCTACTGGATTGGTTATCCTGCATACGCGTCGATCGACGGGCAGTTTACAGTACAGTGACTATGTCCTTATTTCGAAGTGAGAGAGAGAGTTGCTTTGCATGCAGTTCAAAATACATTATTCTCTCCTTCTTCAGTGGAGAGTAGCGACAGAGAGATCGATCTCTAGATCTGGTTCGCTCCTGGATTGGCGATGACGTTCAAGAAATCCGTTCTGTCTCGAAATTTGAGTAAAGCACGCGCGATGCAAGTCAGTTCAAGGATATGATTGACGATATCTCGTTCCAAACTGTTGACTCAAATAAAGATCTCCACAGCCTTTCTTTCTCGCTCATGTGCGCAGCAGAGATGTTCGTCAAAAACGTTGTCGACTGGAAGACGTAAAAATGTGCGCCCAGTCCATGATCCACTTGCGCTGCTTCAGAACGAAGCTTGGCTCCGGCCGCGACTCAAGGACGCGGAGCTTCGCTTTTCTTCCGCAAGCTTCCATCGAACCAAGGCCCATAACTCTTTATTGAAATCATGTGGAACATTGCCAACACATGCACAATGCTGAAAACTTCGTCATAAGAACAGAAAGAAAGATCCGTCGAATGTAAGCAGTGTTTTGATGAAACAAACATGCCTGGAGTGGACTAGTGAAGTACCATAGACATAGTGATATTACTAGTCTTATAGACTGTAGTGTAGCCTGGGCGGCTAGGCCTATCAAACTGTTACGTGTTCAATATGACAAACATGTCATTGTATACGAGTACATTGACTTTTGCACCCTCTTTGCAAATGCTTTTTCAAGTGCTGGTATGTAAAAGGTAACCCGTTTTATCCTGTTACCGGTTATACATGTACCAACATTTTCATGCAACATCGTCCCCTCCCTCCATTCCTCATTACTCTTATTTCTGTCTTTTCTACCTCTGTACCTGGTTCCCTCTTAGACGCGTTTGTGCCGGCATGATCTGATGATAGCAGTCGGACGAGCCCAGCATCTCATCAGCACCAGTATTCATTGGTGCCCTGCACCCCTGATCTTGAGTCCCCCCCCTCCCTCCTCCCTAGGCCTAGCCCTCGCCGTTATCTCCGACGGGATGTTCGGGGGATGCGCACAAATACAATAATAATATTATACAGTGGGTCCCCCAAAAAAATTTACCAACTCTAGAAACCCCCCTTTCAAGACTCGGTGCACGCCACTGGTGTCTGAGGAAACAGAAGACAATTGCAGAAAGAGAGACTGGAATCAGAAGAAAAATCAGAGGTCTTGTTGGTGTAAAAAAGAGAAAGGACACATGGGTTACAAGTTATGACAAGCATACATGAAACCCAGAGTGTGCAGCTTGGAGCTTTTTCTACTATGGGTGTCTGTCACGGCGGAATTCCGTGATTACACCATATTGGGCGCAGATCTGAGGCGGGAAATGGCGTAGTGCGTTCAACTGAGCTTAAGTTGTGCAGAAAGAGACCTAATTAAATCCTGCTTGTACGCACTACATTACTAAAATGATGTAATCACGGAATTCCGCCGTGACAGCAACCCATCCGAGCTGCACACTCTGGTTTTCATGTACTCTTGGTTATGAGTAACTGTTCACTACTGTAACAAGATAATAAGCAGTCAGAAAATGTGATCACTAAGCACACAACTGACACCGTATTTCGTGGCCAAAATAATGGGGTTGCGGTTTATACTCCAGTGCAGCTTATACTCCGGAAAATACGGTGGATGGTTGGAGGTGACAGCGTGGCGAATGGCAAATGGCCTTCAACGTCTCAAGGGTCCACAACGCTTTTTAAAATCGTCATCACGTGATGCACCATGCCTGGCGCATGTCCAGTACCGTACTGTACCGACAGAGAAAGCTAGCCAGAAATTTAAATAGGGCTTTCAACGGCAGAACTGTAACGTGAAGTAACTTGGTAGAATGTGTATGTATACAGTCTACTCGCGATAAGTCACGCACAGTGTCCTGGAACAGAAAATGCGCGACTTACCGCGAGTGCGCGACTTACATTATGCACCACGTCATGCATATGTACAGCCGTCATTTTTTCTTCTGCATATGGACATGTGTGCTGAACACGCGTACAAGCACTGAGCTGCATGCGCACGTCGTTACACTGTCTAGTCTGTATTGAACACTGACTGTACACTATACACTGTACACTGTACACTGTACACTACTGTGGTACACTGTACACTACTGTACACGAGACGTAGATCTACCACAGCGTGAAGCCATGATAGATAATGAAGAAGGCATGATCGAGAAAGACAAGTAACGACGTAACGTCGTTCCGTTAGTTTTGGTAGAGATTTGACAAGACGCACTTCTGTTTCCGTCGTGCAACACTTCGTTTCCCCTTGCTTGACGATGTCTTCTCATAAGAAAACGAAAGAACAGCGAACAGTGGCTGATCGACTGCGTTTGGTTCGTCTCTATCGTGAGAGTGGAAAAACGTCTGCTCGAAAATTTGCAAAGTTGAACAATGTTCCGGAGGCGCAGTTCCGCGGCTGGCTGAGGGATGCTGAAGCTGGCAAACTCGCCGATGCTAATCCGTTTGGTCCACAGGGAGTCCACAACAGAAGTTCCCAGTTCGGGAAAATTGAGGAGCGGCTAGTGAAGTATATTTTGCTTCGAAGGGAGAAGTTTGTGACTGACAAACTTGGATTGTCGTGGGTGATCCTGAGGGAGAAGGCTCTCATACAATATGCACATAATAATTATATTCTTACCTTTACAGTATTCAAGCTCCATCATTGAAAACCACATCATTCGCAAATATTCACGAAATCCACAAAATCCCGAAAAATAAAAAAAATTCTTGAGATGGGTGTCCTGGATGAAAAAGTGCGTGACTTATCGCGAGTAGACTGTATGAAGTGTTTCGAGGGAATGCATGCAGGGCGATAAAAAAAAAAAAAAAAAATTTCACGGTTCGCGTGAGACTCGGCCAAAGGCCCAGTTTTCCGCATCCGCAGGAACGCCACCACCCTCTTGGATCAAGGCGCAGATGCAGCTCCTCAACGGTGGGAGGTGAGTAGATCAGACCCACCACAAAGTGGTCAAAGACCGAAATCCCATTCACTGCATCCATGTTTCCCGATGGCGATAGGTGCGGTTTAAATCCCAACCCGGAAAACGAGACGGCTTAAAGTCCAGGAGCCCTCGCTATACTTTATACTTACCTAAGTCATCAAATTGTGTTGTTGTGCGAACTTATAGAAACATCTTTGCAATGCAAAACATGTGCCCGATAATCGTTCTGCAAAGACGTTTCTATCAGTTCGAATAACACACGTGATGACCTAGGTAAAAACAAAGCATAGCGAGGGTTCCTAGGCTTTCAAGCCCTCTCGTTGATCCTAACAAGCTGGGAAAAACAAACAGTTCCTTACCAAAGTATGCTGTAAGATGTGACTGCCGGTGACCATCACTGCTTGGGTGCCAGTAGATGTTTGAACACTGGAATGTGATCGGGATAATTGATCATAAGATCAGGAACAAATCGGCTACTTTTCTGGGTCTTTGCTGCCCCGTGTTCAAGGATCATCTGTGCAATAAAGGGTGTAAAGCACACACACACACACACACACACACACACACACACACACACACACACACACACACACACACACACAGATACGCACACACACACACACACACACACACACAGATACGCACACACCAACACACACACACACAGATACGCACGTACGCACAAACACACACACACTCACACACACACGCACAAACGCACACAAACGCTGCTACAAGAACTGGCGTACGTGTATAAAATACCATGCTGCTACATGAACTGTAGCCAGGCAATCTTGAACTTGCCCTTTAGTTGTTATCTGTACTACCCCTCCTGTAATCATGGTAATGTTACACCTCTCTGCACTCATGTGACTTTACCTGTACATGTACATACACTGTACTACCACTGTACCAGGAGTACATCATGATAATGCACTCTTTAAGATGTATACAGCCTGGTCAAACTGATGTTCATGCAGATGTCCAACACTGACAAAGCCATAACTATGTGCAAGATGATTCTTTTGACTCCTATAATCTACTATACAGATACATGATGATGAACAGTAAAATGAGAGAGAATGACCAAAAGGTGTCTTCCAATTGATTCAATATCAATGTCCAAACTCCCCACCACATGTGCTCTCCAGATGATCTGGTTCAGCACACCGGTAAAACGACTCCTTAGGCACAGCAGGGTTCTAGCTAAAGGGACTAAGGCTAGGGGGGGGGGGGACAGCGCCGCCCCATTCTGATGCCTTCCCCCCCCTCCCTCACTCTTGTAGCGCACCACCCGACTCATTTTTCGACTTTTGTGTGTTTTTTAAGCTCACACAGCGAAAATGCGGCCACAAATCGATCGTTCCGGGTGCTCCGTGCGCCCGCACGATGCATTATCTGGTGACAAGGCAATAGTGGAACATGAAAAAATGGGTGAACTGTTTGCTGTCCCTTACCCCTCCCCTACAATTTATTCCTGGCTAGAACCCTGTACAGTGGACAATGATTCTTTCATACAGCTGCTTGCATCATACAGATCTCATGGGCAAAGTCCAGGAATACAAAAATCATTACATTTCAGCCACCTATGCCATCTCTATGTGTCCTGCTCCTTCCTACTTTAAACTCACCGGAATACAGTAGCATCCTTGCCACTTCAGTGCCGATGCTTCAAGAACAAGATAACCATTGGGAACATGACCTGGATGACGTAGTAGTAGAGTATCGTTCACACCCCGGCAGGCCACAACACTGAAACCATGACGTGTAGCTGCAGTCATATCTACTGATACACCATTGTACACATTAGCTGGATACGCGTCAGTCTCCACTGGTTCATGGTCTTGGTTGTATATGCACAATGCCTGAATTTCCACACCATCAACCGAAGATAAGCCAGTGGTATACTTTGGACCAATGAAGTATGACAGCATGTCATACATTCGACCTGATTGCTGACTTTTCACATTATCCTGGAACCTCACTGAACACTTGTCCATTATCTGTTGTCGTTGATTAGCAGTAACAGGGAGAGTGTTGTGCAAAAGTAGCAGTTGCAGGTGTGTGCCATCGCATTCTGTTAACACACAAAAGATTCAAAAATAGAGAGAAAAAAGGTAATATGATACAAAGAGGGACAGACGCCTAGATTGACAGACAGACACAGACACACCCACCCACCTACACAGCCACACACACACACACACGCACACACACGCACACACACACACACACACACACACCATTGGACCATTGGACGCCCATCGCGGTAGGCGATGATAGCGATGCTACAGCAGGAACCATAGCAACTTGTGCTGGGATTGCACCATTCAACAGCTTGCAAGGCTGACGAATTGGCCGCCACTATTCAGCCTGGTCTACACCACACAGCTATGAAGTGGCTTTTTCTGGCCAGTGAATCCCTACTTGTTGGTCTTTTACACACACAGGCACACACACACACACACACACACACACACACACACACACACACACACACACACACACACACACACACACACACACACACACATACACACACAAACAGACAGATACAGACCACCACTATATATTAGATTGACTTGTAGCGACATGACTATGAACAGAAAGGTAACATCTGAAGACAATCATCACTGACTTTCACATCAACTTGATAAAACACCAAGCCAAAGTACACAATAGGCCTTTAGTCTCTGAAATCCATAAAAAATAATACCTATTTTCCCCCATCTCCTCGGTGGTCATGACTATGGATCAAACATTTCTATGACACGCAAGTGAAAGCACACATGTCTGTACTGGATACAGTGTAGCTTGAACCATAGACACCATATTAATTTTGTTAAATCAAAAATATAGCTATGTACATGAACAGTGAGGTGAGAAATAAAAGAGTATCACTGTTCATTTGTATTGCAGTGTTCTTTCACAGCAGCTGCATGTGTTTAGAAACACCACAACCAAGAACAGACACTACAGTCTCTATGTAACAAACATTACTCAGAGAATAGACTTACTCTGTATCAGTTGATCAACACTGATCAGCTTCAGCAAGGCACTGCACTCTACACCACACAGTGTACAGTAGAGAAGTAGTGAGAGTACTTGAGTATGACGATACTTTGGATCACCTGTACTGTGTATGGTCAAATAGCGATTCTTCAAGTTTTGCGCCAGGCAACGATCGGGTGAATTTAACATGAACAGTGCATGGGTACACTGGGCAACAACTCTGCATTGATCAAGGCACAGGACATCAAGATGCTGCTGAAGTAACTTCGTGAACACTGGACTTGTACAGCAACAAATTGCTGTCCAGTGCAGTACCCATCTCAGGTGCTCTTGATTCTTGTAGTCTCGCCAGACATCAGTGGGTAGACTGGCTAGTTGATGCAGTGCAGATACTGCCAGCTTGGTCACGTCAGTGTTCTCCTCCGTGATCAGAGCACAAGCATGTAGGATATTCCTAACCTTGGTTGGACTCCGTAGTTCAGTTACATGCCGTTGAATCAGAGCACATTGAGATATCAAATCAATAGCTTGAAATGTGCGTGTCTTGGTAATAGTATAGAAGATTGAATCAATTGTTTTCAGGGCATCATGTACCGTAGTGCCATGATTGCCAGGCCGAATTGACTGATACCTCACACCTGGAATGGAGTGTGGTGATGCCTGAGTGGATATCAACTTGCCAGTAACATTGAGTTTTGACGAGGCTACTGTGCTCACACCATAGCCATGCTGAACAAAGTAACTGACACTCTTGAGATTACCACGTAACTTTGAAGCAAACATGCTGTGCTGGTGTATTCTCTTCAGCAAGACTGATCTCCACCACCTCCTACAGCACATAACAATAGCACAAAACAAAACAGTACAGTGACTGGTCAGCACAACTCAATAGACAGCATCAAATCAACATCACTCCTTGTACAGCGTACACTGTAGATCACTCATTGTGTGCTGAAACAGAGTCGCGGAAGTATTATGTATCGCTGTAGAAAATTGAGAGGGAGAGGGGGGGGGGCAACAGATTTGAGTGTCCACAGAAGTGTAACTTATGATATCATTTCGGCACTATCGCTAGAGCGGTTCCGCCACTCTCAGCTGCATACCAGACCGGGGCCCTTACAGCCTTCGGGTGGGAGCCGGGAGGCGAATGATTGAAAGATTCTCCTATTTTTTAGGCGAGTGGATTCAAACTCGCAGCTCCGTAAGTCTGCTGGAAGACACCCGACGTAAGTCTGCTGGAAGACACCCGACGTAAGTCTGCTGGAAGACACCCGACGTAAGTCTGCTGGAAGACACCCGACGTAAGTCTGCTGGAAGACACCCGACGTAAGTCTGCTGGAAGACACCCGACGTAAGTCTGCTGGAAGACACCCGACGTAAGTCTGCTGGAAGACACCCGACGTAAGTCTGCTGGAAGACACCCGAGGCACACACTACAGTGTGTTTATAATCTACTGTACAAGCGTTACAGGTCTTTTGGTTTTGGTCCGAAAATGCTGACATGCAGCGTTCAGCCCTTATTCCCAATCCAACACGGTTGAGTAAGCGGTCATGTGCTCATGCGTACATCTGTCACATGGTCACCATCCACTTACAGCCTGTTTGGGCTCGTTCCTGTCATTCACTAGAGTTGAACCTTTGAACCCTTGAGTTGAACCTTGGTGTGAAAGTTGCAGCCTGCAGGCACTGTGACCAGGCGACTGGTGTACGACCAAACCAGTCAACTCAGCGTCTAAAAGACTACAACATATGGGCCAATCGCGGTCATCCGTGCATTTATAAGAACGAAATGGCGCTATAAGTGACGTTGCGCATACAAATCCCCATATAATAGAGCGCAGTCACCCAGTTTCGGTGGAAGTGGCGAGTTCGATTGGGAATAAAGGAGGAAGGGAGCGTCTCAACTTCATCGAACCAAGACCATTCGACTCAGCAACCCGAAGACAACTGGTGGAAATTTGATTTTTTGGGGGGAGGGGGGAAAGTCCGGTGAAAATATTTAATTTCAGGGTCCGTAGAGTTTGGGGCGCTGAGTCGAATGGTGTTGGTGCCATCAAGAGTCCATAAACAAGAGTATGCAACTGTGATCTCTTTCTATGGGCCAGATGCGCGGCGCGCTGCCTTCATTACATCATTCAGCTGCAGTCCGCGCCCTGCGGAAAATCAAACACCACACTTTCCCTCTGGTTTGAAATGAACTTTCGTACGGAACTGGAGTTCACGCGCCAGAATTTAGAGATAGCGTAGGTACTGGAACGCATCGAACAAAAACGGATGGGCTCGTACGAGAAATTGTGAGTTTGAATGCATGCTTTCAGAGCGTGATGAAGGCAAGTTACGTAATGAAGGCAGCGCGCCGCGCACTGACCCATAACCACAGTTGCATACTCTTGTTTATGCACTCTTGGTCCCATGTGTCTCCGACAAAGCGTTCTTGAGATATTTCCGTTTGAAAAACTGAGCTTCCTCGGGTGGGGGGGGGGGGGCTGCGACAGGACGTCATGCGGCCTCTGCAACGTCATAGCGTGCAGCTAGGTCAAAAGAAGTGCTTCAACGCAATAAAGGAGTGTTTTTTAATGCAATACTAGTGTCAATGCTATTTCAAATGATTTGGCGACCGATAGTAGTTGGTGCAAGCGACCCCGAAGACGTAACTCCATGTGAGAATGAGGATGCAGCCACGGCTGACCTTCATGAGTTCGGTCTGGGGCTGAGAACTTCGGTATTCTGCTGAAGAAAATTTCAAGATATGGCCACAAAGGCCAGTCAAGAGTGAGCGCTGCCGCGTTTGCGACTGATGACGAAGCAGCAGCTATTGCAGATGATGCTTATACAATTATCAGATCTCTGGAGAGCAGAGTCATCAAAATGGAGAAGAGTGATGCGAGTGCTCTAAATGTTGTTCAATACCGACTCCAGTGGTCTGCCATATACTGCCGGATTTAATTTGGTGTGAACTTGGCATATTTCGGACGCTGCACGATTGGAGAACAGTGCAATCTCTTTGAACCACGGGCACGAGCTGTTAATTGTTTCGTCACTTGTCACGGTTGTGGACTCATCGTTGTAGAATAAATCAATCTGGGCTATTCCATGCGGAAAACTAAAAAAAATCTTTCTCAAAGCACAACCACCGGCAAGGAGAAACGCACCTTCCCTGACTGTACATACGACTGATACCAGTGCAGTACATGACAAGTCCGTTTCTTGACTGGTCTCTTTACTCGACTCTTGTTGATCTACCACACGACTAACGTAGCACGGCGGTGTGGGAGTAGTCGTGTTCCGTGTGTGATGACTTTGCTGACAACACGTCTACAGTACAGCTAGCATGCATGCAAAGGCCAGCGCAGCCGGAAAAGTCCAACTCGGAAACGGCTAAAAGACGGGATAACCTCAAGATTTGCCAAGCTGAAAACCACATACACAGGGTACGTAGTGTTTGTAACACTGAGTCCAATGGTCTTGGGCTGAAGACGCTGCGACAAACGCTTCCCCAATCGAACGCGTTCCGAACAATGGCCATTGTGTACACGAAATAGATGGTGTGGCTACCTGGCTGCACGCTGTGACGTCATCACCTGGATCCGGATGACTGTGCGCTCAAATTCGCACATGTTCGATTGGGCATATCTGACGAACCATGGACCGCAGCCGCCTCGGACAAAGACCATTCGACTCCGCGCCCCAAACTATACGGACCCTGAAATTTAAAATTTTCACCATCCCCTTTAAATAATCCGCGGCTCAAACACACTAGTGCACTCAGTCGTTCACACCTGGACAGTAAATTTTAAATGTTAGTACATGTATGCGGAAGTGCTGCTGAGCTTCTTAGCCAAACAGTCCAGTCACGGCCAGATTTCAATGAAAAACTGGTGTGCAGTGGCAACTTGAAGTACCAGTTTTTCTTTCTCACCTGCGCGATATAGCTGGAGAGAGATGTTCAGCACAGAAACTATTCAGTCAAATTGGTCCAGTCTTGGTGAGTGGTGAGGACTTGGGAATGAAGCATCTACATGATTCCACTACATACGTCAATAGCCAATAGGACCTTGACGACGCCCAGAGCTAGGATGAGAGTAGTGACTTCAAGTTATTGCAAGGAAACAGCGACTACATGCACGACCCTGTGGCCTACGTAGAGATCTACAGAACTACCAGTGCAGTCTCTCTCGCAGGAATAACAAGACCGTAGTACATAATGTCATTGTACATGTATGAAACAAAACAAAGATTGAAAGATACTGGAGTGCATCCGATATTGACAGTATTTTTCGCCACTCGATATCGCGATGGAGACGTACATCACGTGATCACAGATAATAATTGGAAAGGCTTTCTGTCTAAAGCCTTTCCATACTGGTGCTCGATGTTTTCAGTTTGGGGACACCAAAATTAGTGTACCGCTAAAGACACGTGGTCGACACGTTGTTGACACGTTGTTGACACTTTGTTGACACGTGACCCAATTACCGGCCTACCAAGTGCCTTTGGCGACCGCTAACAGCAACTGTGGAACAGTGCAGTGCCCTTTTTTGGAGCAACGTACGAGTAGTGCCCATGGATTATGACCCCGCGACCCCAATCTACGTGGCGGTCCGCAATTCGCTACTTCATACTGACTGGCGTCCGGCGCGCGGCATCGTCCCGAATTATTTGGCCACAATCTGCTCTCGGGACCCCTATAGGGCTCCCTGACCTGCTCCATCTCCGCCATCGTCAATGTACTGCGCATCCAACCAGGCCAGGACTGCACTTACTTACGGGAAGGAGTATTTGCAAGATGGAACCTGGGAACTGGAAGACGACGAAGAGGAAGCGTGGGAATCCGGCGGCAATGGCTGGGATGCAAGTCCAACATTGCTGGTGCCAGAGTAGCCACTGCTTGCTTATAAGGGAATCATGTGTGTTGCCTTTTTGCCTTTTCCGACGTCATCCTCCGACTGTACTCCCGATCCCAGGACTGAACTTACGGGAAGGAGTGCTTCCAAGATGGGAGACGAAGAAGAAGAAGCCGCTGAATCCGGCGGCAATGGCTGGGATGTAAGTCCAACATTGCTGGTGCTAGAGTTACCACTGCTTGTTTATAAGGGATTCATGTGTGTTGCCCTTTTTTGCCTTCTCCCATGTTCTCCTCCGACTGTACTGGTGAACGCTGTCACATATGTTGCCCTTTCCAGGCAGTAGAAGGGAGGGGGGGGGGCAGCACATCCTGGCATCCAGTACCGCTAAAGACACATGGTCGACACGTTGTTGACACGTTGTTGACACTTTGTTGACACGTGACCCAATTACCGGCCTACCAAGTGCCTTTGGCGACCGCTAACAGCAACTGTGGAACAGTGCAGTGCCCTTTTTTGGAGCAACGTACGAGTAGTGCCCATGGATTATGACCCCGCGACCCCAATCTACGTGGCGGTCCGCAATTCGCTACTTCATACTGACTGGCGTCCGGCGCGCGGCATCGTCCCGAATTATTTGGCCACAATCTGCTCTCGGGACCCCTATAGGGCTCCCTGACCTGCTCCATCTCCGCCATCGTCAATGTACTGCGCATCCAACCAGGCCAGGACTGCACTTACTTACGGGAAGGAGTATTTGCAAGATGGAACCTGGGAACTGGAAGACGACGAAGAGGAAGCGTGGGAATCCGGCGGCAATGGCTGGGATGTAAGTCCAACATTGCTGGTGCCAGAGTAGCCACTGCTTGCTTATAAGGGAATCATGTGTGTTGCCTTTTTGCCTTTTCCGACGTCATCCTCCGACTGTACTCCCGATCCCAGGACTGAACTTACGGGAAGGAGTGCTTCCAAGATGGGAGACGAAGAAGAAGAAGCCGCTGAATCCGGCGGCAATGGCTGGGATGTAAGTCCAACATTGCTGGTGCTAGAGTTACCACTGCTTGTTTATAAGGGATTCATGTGTGTTGCCCTTTTTTGCCTTCTCCCATGTTCTCCTCCGACTGTACTGGTGAACGCTGTCACATATGTTGCCCTTTCCAGGCAGTAGAAGGGAGGGGGGGGGGCAGCACATCCTGGCATCCAGGAATGCTAGGCCCTAGGAACTAGGCAATCTGACCTTTCCTCTTACCCCAATAATGGTATGGATGGGGAGTTCTTGAACATCCTCAGTCTTGTTAGAGTGAACTGTGCAACTCGGCAATCGGTGATAGCAGAGGACCAATGCCGATGGCGATGCTCCTTCCTTTTTCTCTGTCACAGGCTGCGTTCTCGAGAGGAAGCGTTATTTCTGCATTCCAAGAAGGACGGCACAATGGTGAGTGGAACTTCGTTGGTGTGCAGCCTTGCTAGTTGAATTGTAAATCAACCATTCTTCCTGTCTCTGACTTCTTCAATGTCCTCCTCAGTGTCGGACTGTCCGCGTCGCATTGAACTGGTCCGATGAGGCTGCTATTGCACACACAGTGAGGGAACTCCCATACGGGAACTCGGAAGTACTGCTACAGTACAGGTAAGGTGGCCATTGCTTATGTGCGTGCGCCGTTGTCAAACTTCTAAGCCAGCTGTACTCCAACCTACATGGAGTCTGAAAGTAGTCAGCTGGCGAACTACAATTGAAGTTTAGACGTCATATGCCGCGGCTTGGTCAGCTTTTTCAGTTTCACAATGCATTGCACTCAGCACCGCTTCTCGGAGTATCTTGTCAGGATAGCTTTGGAACGCATCCTCCCCAGTGGGGGAACGGCAAATGTGCTGTTCATTTTTTAGGCTTGCTTTTATGGTACGTACAAATCCCCATTGAAAAGACATAGTGGAGACCAGAAACTGCAAATAGATGTTGGGAACCGCGAAGACCACCCTTCCTTGTCAAGTTCCCTGAGGGTGTGAAGGGGGGGGGGAGCGGAGGAGGGACATTCCTGCACTGCTTAAAGCAGGATTCACAGGAGCATTTCAGAAATTGCTTGTACATTTGTACCAGTTGTAACCGACAAACGCATTCTCATTGAGGTTTGACTTGAGGCACGTCAGCAAGGCGCTGTTGCATCGCTGACGTCTTGTCCTGATTCTGTGAATGGTATTTTGTGCGAGTTTGCATCGCACGCAGAATCGCAGGTCGTGTCGCATTGCGCAGCACACTGCCAAATTGCTTCTGTGAATCCCACGTGAATGGGAATTCCAATGGGAATGTAATCCATTGCCAACAGGTGTATTCCCGAGCTGCGCATCATACTGCAAAATTGCTCCTGTGCATGCAAATGGATTTCATTGCTCTTCTGTAGTTTGGGAAATTCTCGATTATGATAATTCTGCGTGTGTGTGTACACCAGCCCTGAACATACATGTAGGTGACCCATTTGTGGTGTCTCATAGCCTACCTCACGACCTTATGCTTTCTTTCTGTATCACTTGTATCTTGCAGGTATATCACCCCGTGACGACCACATCGAAGTCTGAAATTGAAGTGTGAAGATGCTTCAGCAACCCCTCCATATTTTTCCATTGCTTTTATTGTGCTTTTACTGTGCATGTCTGTAACCTGTGGGGTATGCATGTGATGACAATGTATGCCGATGACACGGTCAGATTTTGTCCATGCGTGTAACGTACACCTGCATGCTATCGTTGAAAAGGATCTGCCACTTACGATCTTCGGACGAGTATCAGGTCAGCTTGGTTTTGTGTGGGCTGGACCAGATGCTGTTCACTTCTCTATCTGTTGGATATGTGACTTTCTGCAAGTTTCTGGTGTATGGTGGCCACTTCTTTGCTCGTCTTTGTATGACATAACAATAATTCTGTATTCACTGCTTCCATGGTGTGGTCTGCAAACTGCAATCCTTAGGCAAATATCATCACGGTTTGCAATGTTGTGCTTTGGCTGCTAGCCTACCTACACATTGTAGTTGAATTATTTTTGTTTCACAACTGACTTCCTGAAGTATGGTGGCCACTGCTTTGCATGGCATTATACAATGTTCATCAAGAATTTCCTGTTTGGGTCGTGTGTGTGTGTGTATGTATGTGTGTGCGTGCCCATGTGTGTGTGTGCCATGTGCATGTGCGTGTTTGTCACAAGGTGTCTGTGTGCGGGGTAGCGAGGTGGGGAGGGCTTGAATGTATCAGTGTGCTACTGCAGTTGCATGGCTACATACAGTGCATCGCGCGCATGCTCACCATGTTTATCTTCGGAGCTGGGCTAGGGTGGGGGAGGGAACAGAAAAAGAACTGAAATTACCTATATAAAAACCGCTCTGTGAGCGGTTCTGAAAAACCTCTACTGGTGCAGCCCCGTCGTAAAAGTAAGAAATTAGAACTGGCGCATTGTCCTCCCAAATGTGAACTGATCCACCTAAATCGCGATTGACGGGACCCGAACGCACCAGTAGCACGAGGTCGGGAGGGCACAGGATCACAGCCGGCGTCGGCGCTGATCAAGTAATAGTTACCATACTATACTTAGATCTACCCCGAAGCCCACCTTTGCCGCTTTGGCTTTGGCTATGGACCAGCGTCCCCAGCTGCATCCACAGGTAGGAACCTCGTGCTACTGGTGCGTTCGGGTCCCGTCAATCGCGATTTAGGTGGATCAGTTCACATTTGGGAGGACAATGCGCCAGTTCTAATTTCTTACTTTTACGACGGGGCTGCACCAGTAGAGGTTTTTCAGAACCGCTCACAGAGCGGTTTTTATATAGGTAATAATAATTATGTACGAGTATTTCGTTTACTTTTTGCGATTTTTTTGCACTCGAATGCAGATTTAATAATTCAACTCGTAAAAACTCCAAGTCAATCGTCAATCTCCCATTGACACAAACCTCGTTTATTCAACATAATCATATCCGTATATCCTATCCAATAAAAACAGTCTAGTTCATAAAAACAGTTCATAAAAACAGCTTCAGACCCAGTCCGCATGACCAAGAAATATGGCTGCTGTTGGAATATGCAAGAATGGGCCTTCCAGATACTAGTAAGGTCTAACAAGGAGAATTGGCTATAGTTATATTATGAAATGAACACCGGTAACCATGGAGACAGACCACACTCTCATTATAGATACTGGTTATAAATAGACCGAATAAGGAAAATGATCTGATAGCCTATGAAGAGTAAAAGAAATTGAACCAATGGCAATGACAACAAATACTCGTCCAGCACACGAGTTGTCATAGCAACACAAATAACAGCTGTCCACTAATTTTATTGTTGGAGATTGAGTAGGAGTTTTTACTGGTTGATTCTAAATACAATAAATGCTCCGGCCTTGGGTTTATGACCAATAAACCCTCGGCCTCCTCATTTATTGTATACATAATTATTATTAATTTTTATTCGTGCTCACATTTGCACTTCTCAATGTTCTACTGTCTAGTCTAGTATAGTATACTAGTACTAGACAGTAGATCTACTAGTACTAGCAGGTCTCACATTTTTTGTTGTCAGATCTACTGTCACAGTGTGTGTAACCTGTCGGCGGGTAGTGCACTTCCAGGTGTTGTACTCACATAATTACAAGGCTTGGGCGGATGATGCTGGAAATGATGTACCAGAAAAGTACAGTCTCTGGCCAGAGAAATCCGACCGGCGCACGAATAAATTGCGCCGGGGGCAACGAACACCACACAGAACACTCTGCTAACTAAGTTACTTATTACTTGAGCACAGCGTTACTTTAGTTACTGTAAGACATGTTATTATAACGAGTCGCAAATTTAACGATTGTCCGAAATTCATAGGTTAACGAGAAGATATGTTTTAACGATCTTGCAGTATTCTGCCATATCCACACACAGCATATATGAAGCAGTACGGCCTCAACGGGTCTTATTATAACGAAGAAATGTCATCCGTTAAAATGTTAGATTTGCTTCCTCGTTATATATACATGTCTTACAGTATGAGGTCGGATTGCTCTGGCCAGAACTGTGCACTAACATCATGTGATCCAGTACCAAATTCTGCCGGTTTTTTTTTAACATTTTCCGCCAAGCCCGCGCCAAGGTCTTGAACTTGCTGCGCTGAGTGCAATGAACACAAGAGGTGAAACGAAAGCCATGGTTGATGAACTCTTGCACATACCGAACGAGGTTCAGAGGGCTTGGATCAGCCAGATCAAGCCTGGGCCGTGTGTACCGACCCGTACATTTTCTCCGTAATCTATCGTCTACAGATGATACACATTTCATACAATTATCCCTTGACTGCATAGTTCGAAACTCCCCCCCCCCCCCCCACACACACAATGGTTGCCTCTTTGCTTGTAATACCACAACCATTCAACGCGATAAACCCCTCGATAGGCGATTTGCCTTTGGGTCATCCTACGATAGTTATCAGTTTAATTTTAATATCAAATCACATGCCAAGTCCTGGAGCCGTCCAGGGCAGCATAGTCATAACTCAGGAGGGCTGTTTGTGACATAGCAATTTCAAGACATACAGCCTGCTACTGTAGCGGGCATTGAAATCCGCTGCAAAGTCAAGCGGCCACGAGGCGCTGGCCGTGCAGCCGTGACCAGTGCTGGTCCATGTTTTTAAAGTGTTACACAGTGCGTGTGCAAACAGTTTAACTAAGTAAGTAAGACCAGGGTGCCGTCCCCGCGGCCCGGTCATTCCACTGGACTTCTATGTTCACAACAGTAGTAACGTAAAAAATCAAAAAACAATGTAGTACAGTCGTCCCTCTCTAATCCGGCGCACCTTTTGCAACGGCATTTTCTGCTGGATAAACAAGGGTGCTGGATTATCAAGTCCTGTCCTGCAACCCGGCCCACCTACTAACATACATGTTTGTGTCGTACGTCAAAAAGCAGGGATTTTCCGTGTTAATCCAAGCACTTTCTGGAATGCATGTCTATACAGTGCATAGGATATTCCCAAGTGTATGTTACATGTGTAGAATGCTCCCTGATAAGTAGCTCATGCACTGACCAAACTGACATAGCTGTGCTCCGGTACGGTATGCGATGTACACCTGCTGGATTAGAAAACCGAATTATGTACAGTTTGAGCGATTTGTTGCAGAAAATCGCTGCCGCGGAGGCGGAATTCAAGTGCCGGATTTTAAAGCGTACAAAATTAACTGAAAAATCCATTTTGCCAGAAAGCGGTGTGCTGGTTTGCAAGGGTGCTGGATAAACAAGTGCCGGATTAGAGAGGGATGATTGTATTGTCAGCATACAATATAACGTTACGCAGACAGAAGAACGAGCAGTTGCGGTTTCGTAACTCTGACTTTTCACGAACTTAATCGATCATCAAACGAAAATTGGTACAATAACGTTACTGACGTTAACCATGTTTCAAAAAGAGCCAGGAGATACCACACGCATTCGAGATCACCACAGATGCGGATAGGGAGCAGGAGATGAATACAGAAGTTTTAATAATTATGAACTTTCAGCAGTCAAGAGCACTGTACATAATTATGAGAAGAGAGAAAACAAGGTCGTTGCTCTGCTGTGCAGGGCACAGAGGCAAAGCTTCATAAGGTGCAAATAACACTTGTACTAGTTGTAGCTTCAGCCACAAGTCACAGACTGTACAATGCCGCGACAAGAATGACCGGCCGTGAAAGTCATCGACGGAAGCAATTCCGGACAAGATAAAATGCAAAAAGTGTATTGCCTCAAGAATTACATGCATGTGTAAAAATTGTTTGGCACTGCCTTGGCCGTTCCAATAAGCAAGGTACACCTCAAGTCAGGGTAGAGAGTGACTGTACATTAGTGTGAATATCAAAACTGAATACTTGAGTACTTGCTTCTCCCACTCAAGTTCAAGATCAACCGGTCCTGCGCGTTGGTGTGCTTGGTGATGATACGACAGTAAACTCCACTTCAAACACAAAAGGAAGGTGTCTGAGGAAACAGAAAACAGTAACACAGAAAGACTGGAATCAGAAGAAAAATAAGAGGTCTTGTTGGTGTTATGAACTGCTGTGTTAGGTGCCTTATGACTCTTGTTTCACAATTTATGTTGCTATGCATGCTGTGTACACGCTCACCCATGCGCGCGCCTCCGGTTTACGTGTACACCTCTCTCATGCCGTGCATGTGTCTAGCCACGTACAGTTCACTTCTTGCTTAACGCCCGATTAGGGCTAGCCGCTGTCTGGTCGCACGCGCAATGACCTTGCTGAGCTGCGCTGCATATGTCATGTCGCCGGAAGGGCGCGACAGGTCCGCGGTCCGATTGACCAACCGTGTCGCACGAATGGTTTGGTTCGGTTTAGCTTTACTGCTACATGATAGATAGGATCTGCATTCATGTTGCAAGACACTGGGACTAGTGATGCGTACCTTCCATTGTTTTTTGCCGCCTTTCAGTTTTCTTAGTTTGTCAGCTAACGCTGTAGCTGGACTTCTTTCTTATATTGCACGCCCGTCTTTCTGTTGTTCAGTCGATCTTTAGTGCAGTGTGCTTCAGTCTGCTTCTACATGTATGTCTCTCCCAACTCTCTTGTATACATAACTCATTCCCTAATCCGAAGTGCTGCGTTAGTGCTGGGTGGTCGAACGTGGGTTCCACTACAACTGGTGCCGAAACCCGGGACGTGTGTGTTGTATTGACGAGTGCGAACCCTGCCACGCCAGAGAGATGTCGCTCAAGTTTGACAACTTTCTCCAGCCGTTCCGTGGGAACGGGGACGATTTCGGACGGTTTTGGGATAAGTTTCTGGTGCTCTCCAACATACAAGGTTGGGACACCGACGACAAGAAGGTGAAGAAATTTCCGTTCTTCCTGACGTATTGTATTTTCTCGGATGCCGGCAAGCGATCAGAAAGACAAAGATAAAGTCTTGGCGAAAATGGGACTGTCGATCACTCTGACGAAGGCGCAGGCATACGCCAGGTTCACATCACGGACTATGTGCGTGGACGAGTCCCCCCCCCCCCCCCCCGACGCCTACGTTGCCGATTTGCAGCGGCTGAGTACTATGGCGGGGCAGAAGGCTGATGACGACAAGGACCCGATGCTCATAGAGCAGCTGATCAAAGGACTGCCGGTAGACTTTGCCCGAGAGCTGAGACTTACAATGGCGGGCAAAGAGTTGAGTGTGACGGGTTGCCTGGACGTGGTACCGGCGTTGAAGGCTGCGACCTCGGACCACTTGACACGAGTCCGTGGCGATGTTGTTGTGGCGGCTGCCACCACAGAGGAGCAGGCGTGTTTCAACTGTGGCGGAGTTGGCCACATGGCCCGGCAGTGCCCGAAAGCGAAGAAATCTGGTCGCAAGAGTGGTAAGGTGAAGAAATTTCCGTTCTTCCTGACGTATTGTATTTTCTCGGATGCCGGCAAGCGATCAGAAAGACAAAGATAAAGTCTTGGCGAAAATGGGACTGTCGATCACTCTGACGAAGGCGCAGGCATACGCCAGGTTCACATCACGGACTATGTGCGTGGACGAGTCCCCCCCCCCCCCCCCCCGACGCCTACGTTGCCGATTTGCAGCGGCTGAGTACTATGGCGGGGCAGAAGGCTGATGACGACAAGGACCCGATGCTCATAGAGCAGCTGATCAAAGGACTGCCGGTAGACTTTGCCCGAGAGCTGAGACTTACAATGGCGGGCAAAGAGTTGAGTGTGACGGGTTGCCTGGACATGGTACCGGCGTTGAAGGCTGCGACCTCGGACCACTTGACACGAGTCCGTGGCGATGTTGTTGTGGCGGCTGCCACCACAGAGGAGCAGGCGTGTTTCAACTGTGGCGGAGTTGGCCACATGGCCCGGCAGTGCCCGAAAGCGAAGAAATCTGGTCGCAAGAGTGGTGCAGGTAAAGGAACTCGTGGCGAGCGTACTGGCCCTCGAGCCTGTTATTTCTGTGACAAGCCAGGTCACATGAAGAGTGACTGTCCAGAGCGTAAAGCCTGGCAAGAACGGAAATCGTCCGGAGCAGCAACGGCAGCTCCCTGGCGAGGGGTGCGTGTTTGTGCACTGTGGCCGAGGCTCCCAGAGCTTCACTGCCCAGAATCTACGTAGACGTGCGAGGCGTGGTAGGCAGCGAATGTGCACGTGCCAGAGCAGCAGTGGACACTTGTGCAAGTTACACCACGGTTACGGTCGAGTTCCTGAAACTTCACAAGATTCCGTTCACTGCTCAGCCACGTGTGTCTGTTGTATCCGTGGATAGCAGCAAGGTGAAGATCAGAGGAGCAGTTGATCTGGAACTGCAGCGCCAAGGAGATGGTGAACCGGTTAGTCTGCCAAGAGTGCATGTGAATGCATGCGTTGTCGACTCAACTCATTGACGGCTGTGGCAGCAGACCTCCTCCTCGGTGCTGATGTTATAGCTGGTGTTGGTGGCGTTCGACTCAGTTATGGCCAGGAGGGCCAGGTCAATGACATGCGCTTTGGTCCTCAGCCTGGAGATACCGGTGCAGCCGCTACTGCTGCAGCTGACGTTGAGAGCACACTCTGTCATGTGGACGTCACAGAGGACGATCGTGGTGTGACCCTGAAGGCCGAAGACGGAGAGCTCCGGTGGGACAACGACAAGCAGCATTGGACGTTGCACTGGCAGTGGCGTGATGGGCAAGCTCCTACATCTCCGATCGGCTCAGGGATCGGACAGTACACGAGGCACAACCTGTCAGACTAGCAAGAGTCGCAGTTCTGTGACGAGATGGACGCCTGGGTCGAGAATGGCTACCTGGTCGAGTACGATGAGGCTACGCACGGTCCTCCGGCGGCCGTCATTCCCCTGCTCGCCAAGGACCAAGCCCACAAGGAGTCTACCCCAGTTCGTCCTTGTCTAGATTACCGTGGCTTGAATGCGGTGATCAAGTCGAACCCAGGCACTGATGCCCCAGCATGCGGTGAGAAGATCCGCAAGTGGCGACAGGTTGCAGCCAGCCAGTTTGAACTTGTCGACATACGCCAGGCGTACTTGCAGGTACGAGTCGACCCATCCCTCTTGCGCTACCAAGTCGTGGTGTGGCGTGGGAAGCTGTACGCCATGTTACGGATGGGTTTTGGTCTATCGATTGCACCAAAATTCATGGATATCATTGTTCGGTGGGTGACGCGACGATGGCTTGATGTGGACAACTATGTCGATGACGTCCTCACGCCAGCGGAGAAGCGCAAGGCCGTCGCTGCAGAGCTAGCACGGTATGGCTTGCCGAAAAAGCCACCAGAGCATCTACCCGAGGCGCGAGTGCTTGGCCTGAAGCTATCGACAACTGCTGATGGCACCACCATGTGGGCTCGCCGCGATGGAGTCGACCTCAGCTTCCGTCAACCGCTGACGAAGCGTGGTATATTCCGATGGACGGACCGGCTCACAAGCCACTATCCAGTCTGCTCAATGTTGAAGCGGCTAGCAAGTGCAGTGAACAGATGGGACGCGCCGGTTCCACCTAGCGTTCTTCAGTGTGCTGACGAAGTTGTTGAGCAGCTGTCCGCGCAAGACCCCGTCCGTGGTGTGTGGCATGCATCAGCCGAGTCTGATGGAGATTGGGCTGTGTTCTGCGATGCCTCGGATCTGGCAGTCGGTGTGGTCCTCCAGCTGAACGGCCAAGTCATTGAAGACGGTACATGGCTGCGGGACACAGCTGGTAAGAAGCACATCAATGTGGCAGAGCTAGATGCTGCGGTGCGTGGACTGTCGCTTGCAGCGCAATGGCACCAGCAGACGGTACGGCTCGTCACCGACTCAAAGACAGTGTACGGCTGGCTGAAGCAGGTCCTCGACAATGTGCGCCGAGTGAAAGTCGGTGGGCTGCACAAGATACTGGTTGAGCGGCGACTGGACGTGATTGCTGACCTCGTCCAAATGGTCGGCCTCCATGTCCGAGTGGAGTGGGTGCCGACTGACCAGAACCCGGCCGATGAGCTCACCCGTGTCCCGAGGTGGTGGCCCAAGGGTACAGACGAGCTGAGTGATGTTTGTTCTGTTTCTGTGGCAACGGACAAGCATGCTATCGGGCCCGTTACTCTCAGTGAGATAAAGGATGCGCAGCAAGCTGATACCGAGATATCACAGCTGCTGGATGAGCTGAAGTCGGGAACCCCCTGTCGTCGAAGCTGTACAGACCGGTCCGTGATCAGCTGCTATATTCAAGGGTTCAACTCGAGTGAGTGACAGGAACGAGCCCAAACAGGCTGTAAGTTGACGGTGACCATGTGACTGGTGTACGCATGAGCACGCGACCGTTTACTCAACCGTGTTGGATTGGGAATAAGGGCCGAACGCTGCATCGCAGTATTTTCGGACCAAAACCAAAAGACCTGTAACACTTGTACAGTAGATTATAAATATACTATAGTGTGTACCCGGGGTGTCTTCCAGCAGACTTACGTCGGGTGTCTTCCAGCAGACTTACGTCGGGTGTCTTCCAGCAGACTTACGTCGGGTGTCTTCCAGCAGACTTACGTCGGGTGTCTTCCAGCAGACTTACGTCGGGTGTCTTCCAGCAGACTTACGTCGGGTGTCTTCCAGCAGAGTTACGTCGGGTGTCTTCCAGCAGAGTTACGTCGGGTGTCTTCCAGCAGACTTACGTCGGGTGTCTTCCAGCAGAGTTACGTCGGGTGTCTTCCAGCAGACTTACGTTGGGTGTCTTCCAGCAGACTTACGGAGAGTTGCTGGACAAGCTATTGGTTAGCCACTCTCATTGTACTTAGACTTACGGAGCTGCGAGTTTGAATCCACTCGCCTAAAAAATAGGAGAATATTTCAATCATTCGCCTCCCGGCTCCCACCCGAAGGCTGTAAGGGCCCCGGTGTGGCATGCAGCTGAGAGTGGTGGAACCGCTCTAGCGATAGTTCCGAAATGTAAATACCTACTGGTGTACAACTGCAGGAGGCGGAATTTACACTTCTGTGGACACTCAAATCTGTTGCCCCCCCCCTCTCAATTTTCTGCAGCGATACATAATACTTCCACGACTCTGTTTCAGCACACAATGAGTGATCTACAGTGTACGCTGTACAAGGAGTGATGTTGATTTGATGTTGTCTATTGAGTTGTGC
>NC_088650.1:11712233-11769733 GCF_964019385.1 Sycon ciliatum | reverse complement strand
GAATGAGTTATATTTACAAGAGAGGTGGGAGAGACAAAGAACCAGACTGAAGCACACTGCACTAAAGATCGACTGAACTACAGAAAGACGGGCGTGCAACCCTTGAGTTGAACCTTGGTGTGAAAGTTGCAGTCTGCAGGCACTGTGACCAGGCGACTGGTGTGCGACCAAAACCAGTCGACTCAGCGTCCAAAAGACTACAACATATGGGCCAATCGCGGTCATCCGTGCTTTTATAAGAACGAAATGGCGCTACATGTATAAGTGACGTTGCGCATACAAATCCCCATCTAATAGGGCGCAGTCACCCAGTTTCGGTGGAAGTGGCGAGTTCGATTGGGAATATAGGGGAAGGGAGCGTCTCAACTTCCTCGGACCAAGACCATTCGACTCAGCAACCCGAAGACTACAACTGGTGAAAATTTGATTTTTTGGGGGGGGGTCCGGTGAAAATTTTAAATTTCAGGGTCCGTGGAGTTTGGGGTGCTGAGTCGAATGGTGTTGGTCCCATGTGTCTCCGACAAAGCGTTCTTGAGATATTTCCGTTTGAAAAACTGAGCTTCGGAGGGGGGGGGGTGCGCCATGATGTCATGCGGCCTCTGCAACGTCATGGTGTGCAGCTAGGTCAAAAGAAGTGCTTCAACGCAATATAGGAGTGTTTCAACGCAATACTAGTGTCAATGCTATCTCAAATGATTTGGCGACCAATAGTAGTTGGTGCAAGCGACCCCGAAAGACGTAACTCCATGTGAGAGTGAGGATGCAGCCACGGCTGACCTTCATGAGTTCGGTCTGGGGCTGAGAACTTCGGTATTCTGCTGAAGAAAATTTCAAGATATGGCCACACAGGCCGGTCAAGAGTGAGCGCTGCCGCGTTTGCGACTGATGACGAAGCAGCAGCTATTGCAGATGATGCTTATACAATTATCAGATCTCTGGAGAGCAGAGTCATCAAAATGGAGAAGAGTGATGCGAGTGCTCTAAATGTTGTTCAATACCGACTCCAGTGGCCTGCCATTACTGCCGGATTTAATTTGGTGTGAACTTGGCATATTTCGGACGCTGCACGATTGGAGAACAGTGCAATCTCTTTGAACAACGGGCACGAGCTGTTCATTGTTTCGTCACTTGTCACGGTTGTGGACTCATCGTTGTAGCATAAATGAATCTGGGCTATTCCATGCGGAAAACTAAAAAAATCTTTCTCAAAGCACAACCACCGGTAAAGGAGAAACGCACCTTCCCTGACTGTACATACGACTGATACCAGTGCAGTACATGACAAGTCCGTTTCTTGACTGGTCTCTTTACTCGACTCTTGTTGATCTACCACACGACTAACGTAGCACAGCAGAGCGGGAGTAGTCATGTTCCGTGTGTGATGAGTTTGTTGACAACACGTCTACAGTACAGCTAGCATGCATGCAAAGGCCAGCGCAGCCGGAAAAGTCCAACTCGGAAACGGCTAAAAGATGGGATAACCTCAAGATTTGCCAAGCTGAAAACCACATACACAGGGTACGTAGTGTTTGTAACACTGAGTCCAATGGTCTTGGTCCGAAGACGCTGCGACAATCGCTTCCCCATCGAACGCGTTCCGAACAATGGCCATTGTGTACACAAATAGATGGTGTGGCTACCTGGCTGCACGCTGTGACGTCATCACCTGGATCCGGATGACTGTGCGCTCAAATTCGCACATGTTCGATTGGGCATATCTGACGAACCATGGACCGCAGCCTCCTCGGACAAAGACCATTCGACTCCGCGCCCCAAACTATACGGACCCTGAAATTTAAATTTTTCACCATCCCCTTTAAATAATCCGCAGCTCAAACACACTCAAGCTGTGTTCACAACTGGCGTGTGTACGCGTGAAACCACGCGTTTGTGCGTATTTTTGCTGGCTTTTGGGGCGCCATGCGTACGGAAACGCACTGAAATGGAACTTCCAACATGTTGGAATTTTCAGCGCGTATCAGGCGCGTATCAGCGTACATGCCAGTCACTTTGACTGGCGGGGTCAAAAAATTAGTACTCGAAGGTGTCGCACGCGCTAAGTACGACTAGGATTGCTGTTTTTTGTGAAAGGCTGAGCGCGCGTTTGGGGGCGCATGAACCGCAAGCGTACCGCGTCCACGCGCCAGTTGTGAACACAGCTTCAGTCGTTCACACCTGGACAGTAAATTTTAAATGTTAGTACGAGGTGATTCGTAATTTTTTAACATTGGGTCATTTCTTAACAAATCGGTAAAATATCTCATTGCCAGCGCCTGCAAAAAGTCACGTCAAATTTCTTTTTACCATTGCCATTGCCAATGTTCTGTCAAGTTCGCCTCCAAAATTGAGACTGATATTCCTTCAGGAAGTGACATTGCAAGAGCTTTCAGTCTGCATGTGCGCGATGTTTACGGTAAAATAGAGTATAAGAGAGTCATAGCCGCTGGTTTCAACCTCCAGTGACAACATATTTAGCTGAAGAGGAAGCATATGATAGCTACATACTGGAAACGACGCCTGGGAAGGAGGAATGTTGGTGTGTTGGCCCTGGTATTGGCCAAACATTGGCAATTCCTGAATTTGCTAACAGATGTTGATCACAATTGCACATGAAATCAGGGTGATACACCTATTGCTATGCAAGCTTGAATGGCTTGTATTTGGATGAACATGATCTTGATCCAGTCTTGCTGGACCATCCTGGATACGTAGGGTCTCCTTCTATTGAAAACTGACTTGAAATTGTGCCGCTAAGGCCTATTTTACCATGATGTTAAGAAATGACCACAACAAATAATATGCGGAAAAATTGCCATTTTTCAACTGCCACCTGCTCCCCAACACCAAGGATTATGTTGTTGTTGTTGTTGATTTTTATTTTGCTTCGCAAGGCCAAACGGGCAATGGTGCCCAATTCTATGGAAGCGAATTTCAAAAGGGAGAGAGCTACGGAGAGAGAGAGAGAGAGAGAGAGAGAGAGAGAGAGAGAGAGAGAGAGAGAGAGAGAGAGAGAGAGAGAGAGAGAGAGAGAGAGAGAGAGAAAGAGAGAGAGAGGGGGGGGAGGGAGGGAGATGATAAGCAATTTTGCAGCGTCAACAGAGCGATTTTGCAGTGTCAATAGAGCGATTTTGAAGCGCCAACAGAGGGAACACAAAGAGTTCATAAGCGCACAAGCACGCAGATAAGAGTAAATGACGTGGTGTGTGGACGGGAAAAGTCAGACACAGCATTCATTGCAAGGTGTAGGGGATGGAGGCAAGCTTAAATTGCTGGGCAGCCTTGATCTCCCTTACACTCCTTGGGAGAGCGTTCCAGGCCAAGGCTGCCTGAAAGGCCAGGCGAGATCTGCCGGCTTCTGACTGTGCCGAGGGGACAGTGAGGCCCCTGGAAACCTGGTGCCGGGTGGTGCTGCCAGCTGATGGTGAGAATAGGTCCTGGAGGACACTGCTGGCTTTCCCATTGACACAGCGCCACACCAGGACGAGCCGCTTCTGGGCGTAGCACTCGCGAACTCTGTACAGGGACATCCGTTCGAGCAGAGGCTGAGCCGAGGTGTGAGGCGGCAAACCGTATACCGCTCTCGCCGCTCGGTTCTGCAGGACCTGAAGGCGATCAAGCTGCGAAACCTTGAGGAAGGAAGAGAAGGCGTTAGACCCATATAGGAGGTCAGGCATGATGACTGACCTCACATACTGGATGCGACTACTGAGGCTCAGACATCTGCGGGACCGCCACAATGCTCCAATCTTCTGCACAACTTTCTTCGCCATCACGTCAACATGGGGGTCCCACTTCACAGCGGCGTCAAGGGTCACGCCGAGGTACCTTGCTGTTGGGCTCAGGGGAAGCTCTGTCTGGTTGCAGCGGACAGCGACATGCTGACCCGCATTGCGTTGTGGTACAATTGACAGGACCTGGCTCTTCTTGTCATTTAGAAGCAGATGACCATGTCGATGCTTGAGCCAGTCAGCGACGTGGGTGGGGGGGGGGGGGGGGGATGTGAATAAGAAACCCAACATTGCAATCCAAGGACATCAGTATTACATTTTTAGAGGAAGAAATGGAAAGATTCACACCTCGAACCCTACGGAAGGCTTTTTTACTTTCGTGTTAAATATTGACGAATCACCTCGTACATGTATGCGGAAGCGCTGCTGAGCTTCTTAGCCAAACAGTCCAGTCACGGCCAGATTTCAATGAAAAAATTAATGGTGTGCAGTGGCAACTTGAAGTACCAGTTTTTCTTTCTCACCTGTGCGATATAGCTGGAGAGAGATGTTCAGCACAGAAACTACCGGTTTTCAGTCAATAATTGGTCCAGTCTTGGTGAGTGGTGAGGACTTGGGAATGAAGCATGTCAACTTGATGATGCCACTACATACGTCAATAGCCAATAGGACCTTGACGACGCCGAGAGCTAGGATGAGAGTACCGTGACTTTATTGCAAGGAAACAGCGACTATCTATGCACGACCCTATGTCTATGACTATAAGGCTACCAGTATGTAGAGTCTACAGAACTACAGATCTACCAGTGCAGTCTCTCTCGCAGGAATAACAAGATCTTAAGACCGCGTAGTACATCATGTCATTCACGCGTGCACGGTATATTAAAACCAGGGAGTCGTAAAAGCCCGGGAGAGGACACGGGATGCGCGCACGCGGACGATGTTTGCCTCGGCCAGAAAGTGAAGCACGCTAGGCCGGCGCGGCCGGATCTGCTCGATCCACGGCGCTGTGCTCGTCTTCAGGGCAGGGAGTCCTAAAATACCAATATTTTACAACTCGTTGTTTACATCATTATCCGAAACTGGTGGCGAAGGAAGCATAAACATGATTGTGTGTCTGTCTGTCAGACTCAGTACACATGGTACAGGGGGTGGGGAGTTGAGTGTGTGTGTGTGTGTGGGGGGGGGAGGCGTGTGTATGTGCACATGTGCTTGTACTTTTGTGTGTGTTTGTACAGTGTTTGTGTGTGTGTGTGTGTGTGTGTGTGTGTGCGCGCGCGTGCGTGCGCATTTTTGTGCACAATTCCGTTATGAAGTACAAATGATAGGTTTACCTTTTGTACACTCGCCAAGACTTCAGTTAGATTCACTGAGAACCTTTCTGGCCAACCTGGAGGCTGAGCCTTCCGCTTCCTAAACGGCTAAAGTCAGTATACGAGTAGAAAAGTGTTGAAATTATCAAGATTTATAAATAACGACCTGTAACCATGTACAATGTAGATAGATAGGGAACACACATTGATTGTTTTTAAAAGAATTCAGGCAATATCATGAATCATGGAACGAGTGCGTAATAATGCTCTATGTTGCGTTTTGACGATGCTGAAGGAAGGGAGCCGTTGCGATTCACTCACAACACACGCACCGAAGTCCACGTGACTGCAATTTCAGTGCAATTTCTGACACAAATTCATAAATCCACGAGTACGAGGAAGCTCAGCGAATCTCAACACGAACGTTCGCACATCACCTGCAATGGAATGTGGGCTGTATGATACGACCAGCGGCTAACACGGGAAGTGGCGTCATTTCCCACAAATCTCGTTTCATTCACATCCATTTGACTGCAATTCAGTGCAATTTCTGCCGCAAATTCAACTCCGCGAGTACGAGGAAGCTCAGCGGATCTCAACACGAACGTTCGCCCATCACCTGCAATGGAATATGGGCTGTATGATACGACCAGCGGCTAATACGGGAAGTGGCGTCATTTTCCACAAATCTCGTTTCATTCACAACCATTTGACTGCAATTCAGTGCAATTTCTGCCACAAATTCAACTCCACGAGTACGAGGAAGCTCAGCGGATCTCAACACGAACGTTTGCCCATCACCTGCAATGGAATATGGGCTGTATGATACGACAAGCGGCTAACACGGGAAGTGGCGTCATTTCCCACAAATCTCATTTCGTTCACCCCAACTCAAATAAAAGTGAAGTACAATTAGGGACTTATCTTGCATTTCCATCGCCTCAGAATAAATTAACTTCGATAAACTGAGAGAGAATGAGTGAGGCAGCTGGAAGAATTGAGGATGAAAATAGAGATCAGAAGACTCGACGGAGCAATCGTCTCCGTGCTCTAAGAGAAATCGGAGAACGTCCCAATTAGTATTTCAAGAAGACATCACAATTTTCGAAAATAATAATTACCTTGCCTCGCAACACCGTTCCCTGGCAGCGTTCCCCGGCAGCGCGAGGCAAAGATGTTTTCTAGGAATGTGTGCCGTGTCCTCTCCCGGGCTTTTACGACTCCCTGATTAAAACAAACCAAAGATCGAAAGATACTGGAGTGCATTCAATAATTATTTTTGTCAGTATTTTGTTTTTCGCCACTCGATCGAGACGTACATGTACATCACGTGATCACAGATGTACATGACTGTACGTGTACGAGTCGTATTTCGTTTACATTAAAAATTGTGCGATTTTTTGCACAGAATTCTCAGTGTAGTACATGTATTACAATCATGCACTATATACACTAGCAGGTCTCATATTAATTTTTTGTTGTGAGATCTACCGTCACACTCACAGTGTGTGTAACCTGTCGGCGCGGCGGGCAGTGCACTTGCAGGTGTTGTATTCACATACTCGTATAAGGCTTGGGCGGATAATGCCGCTGGAAATAATTATGTACCAGAAAAGTACAGTCTCTGGCCAGAGAAATCCGACCGGCGCACGAATAATTGCGCCGGGGGCAACGAACACCACACAGAACACTCTGCTAACTTTATTACTTGAGCACAGCGTTACTTTAGTTCAAGTATGAGGTCGGATTGCTCCGGCCAGAACTGTGCACTAACATCATGTCCAGTACCAAATTCTGCCGGGTGTTTTGAAAGCATTTTCTGCCAAGCCCGCGCCAAGGTCTTCAACTTGCAGTGCAATGAACACAAGAGGAAACACCTAAGCCATGGTTGATGACTTGCACACATTCAACGAGGTTCAGAGGGCTTGGATCAGCCAGATCAAGCCTGACCGTGTGTGACCGACCCGTACATTTTCTTTGTAATCCGAGGCTATCGTCTACAGTTGATACACATAAAATATCAAATCACACGCAGAGTCCTGGATCCGTCCAGGGCAGCATAGTCATAACACAGGAGGGTTGGCTGTGACATAGCAATATCAAAACAATACAGTATGCTACCCGGTAGCGGACATTGAAATCCGCTGCAAAGTCATGCGGCCACGAGGCGTTGGCCGTGCAGCCGTGACCAGTGCTGGTCCATGTGTTTAAAGTGTTACACAGTGCGTGTGCAAACTAAGCAAATAAGACCAGGGTGCCGTCCCCGTGGCCCGGTCATTCCACTGCATTTCTATGTTCACAGCAGTAGTAACGTAAAAAGTTGAAAACAATGATTTGTAGTATTATCAGCATACATTTTAACAATACTGACATAAACCATGTTTCAAAATGAGCCAGGAGACAGCACACATGTTTGAGATTACAACAGATGCGGCAGTCAGCAAGCAATGTACATAATTACGAGAAGAACAGAAACTGTGACAAGGTCGTAAGCGGCTACGTTGAGAAATACAGTAGTTAGTAGTTATCCTATTCGACTCTGCTTTGCAGGGCACTGAGGCAAAAGCTTCACTTGGTGCAAGTACCACCTGTAGCTTCAGTCAAAAAGTCACATCATCTACAATACACCAGAATGACCGACCGTGAAAGTCATCGGTGAGAGCAATTCCGGGCAAGATGAAGTGTAACAAAATTGTCTTGCATCAAGAATTACATGCATGTGTAAAAATTGTTTGGCACTGCCTTGGCCGTTCCAAATTCCAATAAGCGCAGACATCAATTCAGAGCAGAGAAAGACTGTACAGTAGTGTGCAGGACTAGATAGAATACTTGCTTCCCCCGCTCAAGTTCAAGATCAAGCGGTCCTGTGCATTGGTGTGCTTGGTAATGATACGACATCCACCCAGCAAACTCGGAGTCTCTTCCAAAACAAAGGACGGTGTCTGAGGAAACAGAAGACAATTGCAGAGAGAGAGAGAGAGACTGGAATCAGAAGAAAAATCAGAGGTCTTGTTGGTGTGAAAAAGAGAAAGGACACATGGGTTACGAGTTATGACAAGCGTACATGAAACCCAGAGTGTGCAGCTTGGAGATTTTTCTACTATGGGTGTCTGTCACGGCGGAATTCCGTGATTACATCATATTGGGCGCAGATATGAGGCGGGAAATGGCGTAGTGCGTTCAACTGAGCTGCAGTTGTGCAGAAAGAGACCTGCTTGAATCCTGCGTGAATGCACTACATCACTAAAATGATGTAATCACAGAATTCCGCCGTGACAGCAACCCGTCCGAGCTGCACACTCTGGTTTTCATGCACTCTTGGTTATGAGTAACTGTTCACTACCGTAACAAGATAATAAGCAGTCAGAAAATGTGATCACCAGGCGCGTGCACCGTATGAGTTTTTTGGTGTCTGGTGTGGCTCATAAACCCAGAGATATTCTCGAAAGGCAACTAACTGTCTTGAACCATACTCAGATTTACTTCGATGACCATTCAGAAGAATACCATCACAAGCAGAACTCTGGAAAACAACAACTGTGCCTACGCTCCGATGAACTTATATAGCAAGAGCGACGGCCACATCCAACACCCTGCCTCTACACCAACACTTAGCACATGCATGTAGATAAGAAGAGCGCGTGATGACGAATAAGGTGCTAAGTGCTAGCGTAGAAACAAGGCGCTAGACGTAAGAAGAGCGCGTGATGACGAATAAGGTGCTAAGTGCTAGCGTAGAAACAAGGCGCTAGACGTGGCGCGTACAGGCAACGATTTAGCAGAGCATGGAGAGGAAAACTGTTCAGCAACATTCAAAGAAGCAGAACGAGAACGAATAATACTTCAATTGAGGCTACCTCCGTAACATTCTCCTCTTCCTCGATATGAGACAACGTGACCAGATCGAAATAAAACAAAATAAATAGTACCTTACTAGCTCCACCACTAAGAACCCAACATCGTGTACTTAGCAAAGCAAGTCCAGGTGGCTAGACAGCAGGTCCGCAGCAGGGTAAAGATATAGCAATACCGCTGACTAATAATAATAAGAAGATAGAGGACATGCAATGATTTTTAGAAGACAGACAGCAGAAAAGCTGTCCACATCAGTCCATCACTCTGGCGCATACTCCAGTGGGCACAAGCGGTTGATGGGTCGCACAAGAGTACGATCACCCACCTGCACCTTGGCAACACGTACTCGTTCATCCTTCCCGGGGTAGACTTCCAGAACCCGAGCCAAGGGCCATTTACGCCTAGCGGTGTCTGGAGACAGCAACAGCATGACATCACCAACCTTCACGTTGCGTTGGTCTGCCGTCCATTTGACCCGCTTGCTGAGCTGAGGCAGCCACTCCTGGATCCAGCGACGCCAGACATGCCCAAGCAGCTCCTGAATGCGTTGCCATCGCTGACGCGGATGATCAGACTCCGGTAGGACGACTTCTCCAAGTCTCCCGTTCAGAAAATGATTCGGGGTGAGGGGCAAATTGTCGTTGGGGTTGACTGATATGGCAGTGATCGGGCGAGAGTTGATCAGATCCTCTGCTCCGGCAAAGGCGGTCAGCAGATCCTCGTCGGTGATGTCACTGCCAGACAGAATGTGGTAAATAGCACGTTTGGCTGCCTTCACCATAATCTCGAACACACCACCGAAATGAGGTGCTGCTGGAGGGTTGAACGACCAGGACACACCATGATGTGCGGTGCCCGTCTGGATTTTGGTTTGGTCGATGTTGCGAATGAGGTCCTTCAGCTCCCGAACTGCACCAACAAAGTTTGTGCCATTGTCCGATATGACTTGATTGGGAAGGCCGCGCCGGCTCACGAACCGGAAGAAACAGTTGATGAAACTAGATGTGTCGAGTGAGAATGCGAGCTCCAGATGTACAGCGCGCGTCTCCAGACACGTGAATACACACAGATAGCGTTTGGTTCTGGCCCGACCGCGTCCCTGCATGGTGAGGAAGGGGCCGGCGTAGTCGACGCCCACGCGGCTGAACGCACGATGAGAGGGCACGATCCGACTGACCGGCAGCGGTGCCATTCGTTGCCCAGCTGGCTTGCTCCGGTACCGGCGACAGACTGCGCATTCCTGTTCCCATTCGTGGACGGCCTCCCGTGCGGCGATGACCCAATAGCGGGCGGCGAGCGCAGACAATGTTGCGTTCGTCCCCGCAGCGTGCTTTCCCTTCTCGTGTTGGAACCTGATTAGCATCTTGGTCACGGCATGCTTCCGCGGCAGGATGATCGGATGGACAGCGTCTCGTGGCAGGAACTCCGCATACTGCAAGCGCCCTTCACAGCGTAGAACACCATCGTCGTCAAGAAATGGACACAGCTTGGCCAGCTTACTGGTAGCATGCACTGCTTTGCGTTTCCTCAGGAGGACTATCTCAGCAGCGAACGCATCACGCTGCGTGTTCCGAACGACGTACAGCTCTGCGTCAGCCAACTCAATCGGGGTGAGCTCTCCTGCCAGGCGATCCTCTGCTGCTGCACGGCAGTTCGAGATGAACCGCCGGACCCATGTGAGCGTACGGATGGTCTTCTGCCAGTCTAGCCACTTTGCTGGGTCAATGATCCAATCCTGCTCGGGTGGTGCATCGTTGGCACTTTGGACGTCTGCATGATACGTTTGCATGTCCTGCGAGCGGTTGCGTGGCAAACCTTTTACCTCCTGCCGAGCGCCGGAGCTGGGCTGAAGCGTAGGGCTGGCAGGCCATGGCTCGTCGGTTGACAGGAATGCGGGCCCAGTCCACCATAGGTCCGATGATGTCAGCACTGCTGCAGTACACCCACGAGAGACCAGATCTGCGGGGTTCTGGTCAGTGGTCACATGCCGCCATTGCTCTGGCTGTGTGAGACGACGAATCTCAGAGACGCGATTGGCCACGAATGTCTTGAACTGCCGACTGTGACCATGAATCCACCAGAGAACGTTCATGCTGTCAGACCACAGATAGATATCCTGCATCTCGAGAGCAAGGCTGACGACGGCTGCCAAACGGGCTGCCATGACGGCGGCTATCAACTCTAGTCGTGGGATGCTCACCGCTTCCAGCGGGGCGACTTTAGACTTAGCTGCAACCAGCCGGCATGTAGCTCCACTGGGGTCCTTGGAAATGATGTAGGCGACAGCACCCATTGCCTTCTCGGAGGCATCTGCGAATACGTGCAGCGACGACACACCGTCAGCTGCCATGAGTGGTCTTGGAATGCGTAGCGTCTGCAGATCCCGCGCATCAGCAATCCACTCCTTCACCAGCTTGTCCACAGAGGGCTCCAGTGGGTCGTCCCAGGTCGAGCCTCGCAGCCACAGTTCCTGGATGAGCATCTTGCCTCGAATGATGTACGGCGCCAGCAGACCCAGCGGGTCAAAGACGGATGCTACCCGTTGTAGCACTCTCCGCTTGCTGAACTCCTGGCCGGAATCCGGTGGGATGGCAAAACTGAAAGCGTCGCTAGCAGCGGACCACGAGATGCCTAGCGTCTTCACTCTTGGCAGCTCCCCTGGTGACAGGTCGATGGAGCGTCCATGTTCTGACTCAGGTATCACTGCCAGAAGCTCGGTCGAGTTTGAGAGCCACTTCGTCGGGTGCATGCCGGCCGACTCCCACACCTTCACAAGAGACTTGTAGAGTGCGATGCCATCAGCGACGGTTGGCACGGAATCAAGCGTGTCGTCCATGTATGTGGACTTGTTGACTGCTTCAGCCGCACGTTCATCCGTACTGGTGAGCACCCTCGCATGCTCCTGGGAGACGAACTGAGCGAGGAATGGTGATGAGGCGAGTCCGAATACCACACGCTGGAACTCATACACTGCAGGCTGCGCATCGGAATCACAGTTGCGCCATAGGAATCGTTGGTATGGCCGGTCGGATTTGTGCACACCAATCTGCAGGTACATCTGCTTGATGTCACAGGCAATAGCAACAGGATGCTTGCGGAACCGCAGGAGCACGTCGCAGATGTCCCGTTGCAGCTTCGGCCCCTTGTTGAGGAAGTCGTTCACTCCGACGCCTTGGAACTGCGCCGACCCATCAAACACAATCCTCACTTTCGTTGTCTGCTTGTCCAGACGGACCACCGGAAAGTGAGGCAGGTACCAGATGCTGTGTGGTCGTGGTTCCTCCTTCGGCACACGGCGGATATAGCCCTTTGCCAAGTACTCTTGGATGATGGCGCTGTACTTGGTACCCAGACCGTCCGTTAGGAGCAGCTTCCGCTCGGTGCCAATCAGTCGTTTGCGTGCCATGGCGAAGTTGTCGGGCAGGACCGGTGGTGTTGTCTTCCACGGAAGGCCCACATGATATCGACCGTCGCTGAACGCCAGGGATTCCCGTGTCTTTGTGAGCAGTTTCTCCTCCGCCGGTGACAAGTGTGGCAAGTCGGGTACGGCTAGCTCCTCGACGTCCCAGAAGCGACGCAGTAGCTGACTGATCTCATTGCCGCCGAGCTGCAGCTGCGCATGGTACGCATGCCCCATACGCGAACTGCCTGGGCTCGCCCGTACCGGCCCCACACAGGTCCATCCTAGCGGGGTGAGCCGTGCGACTGGTTCACCCGGCTTACCAGTCACCTCGTGCAAGGACTGGTGCGCTGCGACACAGTCCAGGCCGAGCAGAACGTCGACTCGATCAGGCTTGGCGGTGGGAGGGAAACGTATCCCTTTGAGATGTGGCCATGTCGATGCGCCGCGGTGCCAGTTGACTGGCTTCAGGCGTCCTGTTGGGTGCCGCACTGTCCAAGCATGGAGGTCTGTGCTGAACATGCCGTTGACACTTGCTACGCTGCAAGACACATGCACCGACTGAAATGTACTCGGTGTTCCGTCCAACGTGTTGACCGTGATGCTCTGCAACTCCCCGTGCAGACCAAGTTCGTGTGCTACGCCCTCACTGATGTAGCTCATGGTGCTGCCATCGTCCAACAGTGCATTGACGTGAATGCTTGTGTCGCCGTGCTTGATGGTGACCGGTATCGTCCTCAGGCTGATGGTCACGTGGGTGCTCTGGGAGGCGTAGCACTCCTCTTCCGTGGACGGAGAACCCTCCGTGACGACGGAGCAGAATGTCTGCTGCTCTGTTTGGCTGGACGACTGTTGGGTGCTAGCTGTGTTTGGCATAGCGCATCCTGCCCGACGCCCTGAGACAGAGTTCGCTGCTGGTGCCTGTGTGGACGGGCGTGTCACGCTGCTAAACACAGGGCCTCTGCTCTGTGTGGCGTGCAGAAAGCGATGATGGAGCTTCGTGCACCCGTCCAAACCACATGGCCGACTCCGCGTGCAGTCGCATCCATTGTGGCCGACATCCAGGCAGCGGAAACACACACCTGAATCCTTGGCCATGCGCCATCGCTTGTTCACTGTCGCAGCTTTGAAGGATAGGCACTGCCACAGCTTGTGTTCACCTTGGCACACGATGCACTTTTGTGATTTGGCTGCCGGCTGGCTGCTGGTCACGAACGTGCTTGGTCGAGGCGACCGGTGGACCTTTGTTGGCTGTGACGGCTCTGCCTTACTCACGGGAATCAAGCCAGCTTTCGTCTCCGCAGCGGAGACCATGAACTCTGCTTCCTGGGTACAGTACTCAAGCAGCTCTTCTACCGACTCAGCCTTAGCTTGTTCATGCCGCCACCGGTGGTAGCGGGTGATCAGCTGCTCATCCAGCTTCTTGAGAAGAGTCAGGTAGAAGGTTCCGGCCGCCAGCTCAGTAGCTCGGCCCGAGTCCTTCAAGTTAATGACAGCGACTGCCAGCAGTTCCGAGAACCGCTCCAGGTCTCTCGGGTGCTCCTTCCGCACGGGTTTGAGGGCCTCAATTTCTTCCAGATGGATGGCAACTCGGCGCCTCTCTCCGCCATATTTTCGGTGCAATAGGGCCTTGGCTGCATCATACGCAGCGATGGTGTACCCGAATCGGTCGATGGCTTTTAACGGCTCACCCTGGACATACTGTCTTAGTCGAAGCATCTTGCATTCCGCGGTTAGCGGTGCCTTGTCCACACAGGTGGAAAACGCTGCCCACCAGGACTCGAAGCGCCGTTTATCGCCATCGAATGTGGGTATTGTGATTTTCTTCATACTCGCCCATGGCCCGATGTCGGCTGCTAGTGGTCGTTCACCCGTCAGTGGAGGCTGATACATATGGCTGCTCGAGGACCCAGTCGGTTGGGGAGCCATGGATGTGTTGGGGACTGTCACAGCGGGGACGACCGTTGATGCACTTCCAGCTGCACCTCCAGCTGCAGGGACCGTTCTAGGGGGTAATAACACACTCACTGCTGGTCTCAATCTGGACTGAGTGCTGGCAGTGGACTGGTGGCTCTGACTAAACTGAACAGACTTCTTGGTCAGCTGGGCCGTTCCCAGTGTGGTGTTGCTGACGCTGCTCCTCTTGGTGGGCTGACTGACTGCGCCTGGCATAGTACTACTGGCAGTACCATCATTAGCACTGGCCACTGACACACTGCTACCACTGGAACCGGTCACTGGCGCTGATGCACTGCCATTGCTGGTCTGATCAGCATTAGAGGTACTGGCAGTAGATGGTGTTGGAACCCGGAGTGGACTTGTGACACCTTGGCTCTCATGAAAGGCCAAGGCACTTAGGCTACTAGGAGAAGTCTTCATGCCAGATTCCACCAGCCCAGATCCAGCAGACCCAGAGTACAGCATTGACCTGGCCCCCAACTGGCCAAAGTCAGACCGCTCCGCACCCACCTCCGTCAAGTGATCTGGCGTCATCATTGGAGCTGAGTACCTCGCCGTCGAGTACTGGCTGTATCCCAAGCCATGACCAGCTCCAAACCGCCCACCAACACTAGCGCTGTACGTGGCTTCTTCCAGTGCTCTGTTCACAGCTGCGCTGTACTTCTCCTCAAGCTCTTCCAGCTCCGCAACCAGCTTCCTCCGTTTCGACAAGTCTCCGTCTCCAGAGCACAGTCCCAGGAGATCGCCCACGACGCCTGCTGCACCAGAGTACGCGTGTTCCAGATATCCAAGGTCGTCATCACCAATCCCCTCTCCGTTCACTATCCGAGTCAGCAAACGTCTTCGAATGTTGGTGAAATTGGCCTTGGCATTGATCTTCATCGTTCTCAGGCATTCTTCGCTGAACGCCGGTTCTTCATCATCATATTCTTGTTCTTCGTCATCAATATCGGAAACTCCAAAATCCTTCACCGTGCCCTCTGACTGCTGAATGCTGCTTGAACCGCCACTACGGGGGACCTGCTGTTCGTCCGCCAAACCTACGTCCGCCCCGACTTGGTCCGTTCCTTGCAGACTCTCGTCACTTGCCACTGACAAAGAACTCTTTGTTTCCGCCATGGTTAACATTCAAACCATCCTCTGCTACCAAATAATGTGGCTCATAAACCCAGAGATATTCTCGAAAGGCAACTAACTGTCTTGAACCATACTCAGATTTACTTCGATGACCATTCAGAAGAATACCATCACAAGCAGAACTCTGGAAAACAACAATAGTCCGTGAGCCAAATCTCAGAATCGGCTGTTTTAGCATCGACCGTTGCACCCAGAGAGGGACAAATCGTCCTTCGGCACACCGCTTCACGATGGTATCCTGAAGCGATTTCCACTTGTTGGACAGTTCGAAACTGATCCAGGGAGGTCACAGAAGACGCCAAACATCCAACTTTGCTCACTGACAGCAGCGGCCATTTTCGCCTTCTTCGCTTGATATTTTTGCGCTTGTTCACGGATTCTCATTTTTTGAAGCCATGAGCAGATACCACGAGTGCACATAACGCGGAAACTGTAGCAGTGCGCTACGTAATTCTATACAAAAGTCTGGATTCGTGAATTTAGAACTAACTTCGAACGATTGAATCTGGTGTCATAACTAATGTTACTTTGTAGATTACAGAGAGGACAGAAACATTACTGTTCGGCTCACAACCAGAGAGAGAGAGAGAGAGATAATGGAAGCAAGGCAAAAGGCAAGGAGCGGCGAATTCTGCTCGCCTGCTGAATACGGTGTACGGTACAACTATACCAAAAGGGAAGGCCAGCGGCGCACTGGAATCTAGTTGTACACAGCTGTAGTACGCATGCAAATAAGGATAATACGGTGCGGAAGTGAACGGCGCATGCTGATACGGTAAAGCGGTCGTAATACATATATAAGTGTGACCGCGAGACCGGAGAATTTCATGAAGCCAATAATATGAGAATTTCATTGAAACCGAAGTAAATCAGGTCATGTGACCGAGAATCCGCTACATTACTCCCCTGCCAGTGTACAAGCCGGAGGCAGGAAACGATAACTTTGGAAAGGAGAGAAACGGCAACCGCAACGTAGTAGAAGAAGAAGCGTATAAAGGAAGAAGAAAAAATGAAAACCGCACGGCAACCAGAAAAGGTCCGACATAAAGCCCACGGCGACAAAGAACGGAGGAGCCCAGCCGATCAGGTAGCAAAGCGAACAGCACGTGCAGGGGGTGGGGCAGCAGCAGCAACCGGCGGGACAATCAGAGAAAGAGCAGAAGCAGCAGCAGCTGTAACAGGCAGAGCATATGCGGGCTTCAAGCGGTCAATGCTTACCTGGTCGGACTTGCCCTTGACGTCGACCGTGAAATGCTTGTCAGCACGCTTGAGGACACGGAACGGACCAGTGTACGGTGGTTGGAGCGGCTTGCGGACACTGTCGGTACGGATGTACACAAAGTCGCACGTTGACAGATCCTTCGGCACGTATACTGGGCGGTTGGACTGGCGAGGGCCAACGGCTGAGGGCCGGATGTTTTGCAATACATCCCGGAGGAACTGAACGTAAACGGGCACCGACGGCATAGATGGCGGTGGCTGGAAGAACTCAGATGGCAAGCGGAGAGTGGTGCCATAGACCAGCTCCGCGGAACTGCACTGGAACTCCTCGCGCAGGCTAGCGCGAATGCCCAGCAACACCAGGGGCATCATTGCATTCCAGGCACCAGGATGAGGGTGGCACTTCAGAGCAGCCTTTAGGTGGCGGTGGAAACGCTCGACGAGGCCATTGCATTGTGGACGGTAGGAAGTTGTCCGAGTCCGGCAGGTGCCGAGCAGGGCCAACAAGTGGCGGAAAAGCGCGGACTCAAACTGGGCGCCACGATCTGTGGTGACGACAGATGGGACGCCGAAGCGGGCAATCCACCCAGCGATGAAAGCGGTGGCAACTGTTTCCGCGGCGGCGTCCTTGATCGGAATGGCCTCTGGCCAGCGGGTAAAGCGATCCACGCAGGTCAGCAGATAGGTGCAACCACCGGAGGGAGGCAAAGGGCCGACCAAATCAATGTGGATGTGGTCAAAGCGCTCATCGGGTGGCAGAAACTGGCCAAGCGGAGCCTGGGTGTGGCGGGTCACTTTGCTCAGCTGACAGGAGGGGCAGCAGCGGGTCCATTCCCGGACGTCCTTTTGCATGCCGGGCCAGACGTAGCGTGCCGAAACCATACGCTGAGTGGCACGAATACCCGGATGTGCAAGGGAGTGCAGGCTGTTGAAGACGGTCGTAATACATATATAAGTGTGACCGCGAGACCGGAGAATTTCATGAAGCCAATAATATGAGAATTTCATTGAAACCGAAGTAAATCAGGTCATGTGACCGAGAATCCGCTACAAAACCAGTGCACAAAACTAGATTCGAATTTTTTTGCCGCTGAGAATTATGAATCGGGATGCAAACTGCATGCAGCAAAGTCACTACTGTTTGTAGTTACAATGCAATCGTTCAGAACTGACTTCCAAGAATGTCCTAAATATCTCTCGACATATTTGTTCACGACTTCCTAGGCCAATAGGCGTAGACTGTAGTGAGTAACCTTCTGGAGCAAATGACGACTGCCCCGAGCATGAACTTCTTTTCATCCTGTTCAAGGTCAAATATTACTCAGTTTGCGTTGAAGAATAACAATTACATTCGTGAATGGCCGAACTGAGAAAACCCTCATGATTTCTCTTGGATTTCGTATCCCAAGTTCCTCTACTTGGCTGGATAAATCGCCTCTTTACTTCATCATACTGGACTGGAACTTGTAGATAATAGCGAGCAATGAATTGGTGAGTGAAGTATATTTCAAAAGTAATAACCACTCGATTACTGAATAGTAGTGAATACGTAGAATACTCCAGTATTATTATTATATGAACACTGAAGCTAATGTGACATTACAGTAGTACAATAGGAAGTACGTCACCACACTGTTGTAAATGCACGCGCTGATCCTATCCAACCTGACGGCCAATGCAAGAGGTTGGAATTGGCTATTGATTTCCTAACACACTCATACAGCACCAAAAGCTATCTGTCATTGCTCATTTTCAACTCACATAACACAGTTGCAAATCACCAGGTGCACATCTTGGCACATAATGTGTGCTGTCGCAGTCCACCGCAGAACATAGTAATCCACAGATAACTACCGATATAACATGATGTCACATACATACATGCATGCATGCCGCGGCGCACCCACACGCGTGTGCACACACACACACACACACACACACACTTGAAGCAGCTGAATAATCCGACTATGCAGTCTCCCAGGCACGCGCACACACACGAACCAGCTGCCGAATCCAACTATACAGTCTCCCAGGCATGCACGCTCGCACACACACACATGAACCAGCTGCCGAATCCACACAAACACGCGCGCGCGTGCGCACACACACACACACACACATGAACCAGCTGCCGAATCCGACTATGCAGTCTCCCAGGCACGTGCGCACAAACACGCTTATGCGCACGCGTGTGTGCCCGCACACACACATGAACCAGCTGCCGAATGCGACTATGCAGTCTCTCAGGCACGCGCGTGCGTGCGCACACACACACATGAACCAGCTGCCGAATCCGACTATGTCAGTCTGCCATGACTGCGAAACCAGCGAAGACATACAGTGCATTGGCTGCTGCCAGACTGGTCTGCTACAGGTTTGCGACGCTCTTGAGTACACTTGTGGCATGGCAGGCCGCTCTTCGAAAAGGAAATGTTACAAATACTACACTGAATCCGAGCACGGGAGGCCGGCTGTGGTGGTGAAGCAATTCTGAATGCTGTGCGCCACTCTCCTTGCTGCTGGGCAGTGTCGAACCAATATCCTTCAAGATGTAAGTGATGGATGTCCCTTCGGACATCACACCAATGCTGTCGGGTTTCACACACACACACACACGGCGCACACCTTGTCGACAATTGCGGAATCTAAAACCCACCAACGACCTGAAACACGGATCGCACTGGCCGCAGTGGCTGTGGCAACACCGTGCCCCAACACCAGTAGTAGCCTGGGGTGGTGTCACCAACAAAGGAAAACGCCTAGCACGCACATGCACGTGCGCGCGCACACATGCACGCTCGCACACACATGCACACTCGCACACACATATGCACGCGCATGCACACGCACGCGCACACACACACATGCACGCGCCCACACACACAAACACGCGCGCGCACACACACATACACAGCTAATGGTATACAGTAGTATGTTGCCCGCAAAGCAGCCAGGTGCTCTGGCTTGGACCTCCAGCAGCGCTGGTTTCGCCCTCGCTACTTGTCGTTTTGCCCTCTCCAGTGCTGCCTGCAACAAAACATTCCCTTCCGGAAACTCTGGGTGGACCAGTTCTCCGTGTTGTGTTTACACCGTGCTCTGCTTTCACCGGTATGGCATTCGTTGTTCGTATCAACCACTAAGCTCCTGGTAGGTGGCCCCTTACTGGCCTTAGGATGTGGCTCTGGGTTCACTACTACATGCACATCACTGTCAGCAAGTATAGACAAAGCAAAATCAGAGGCACTGGTCTTCTCCAGGTTTGCAATTGCTATCACATGGGTGCAATTTGGTGTAGCACTTTTCATGATACCAGCCACACCATTTACTCCTCCCTGAGCTCTTGTGCTGGCAGAGAAAAGCCCAGATATGGTCGTCCTTCTCTCGAGCAGCGCTGACGATGCGACACCAGCGTGTAGTCTCGATATTACTCACTGCAGGCTTCTCGTTTTTACTAAATTGGGCGCTGTGACACAGACACAAAATTCCAGCAATATTACTCCGCTGGGCTGTCATTTGCCACTTCGTTGCCGTCAGCTGCCTCATCCAGCACCTCGCTGCCACTAGAAACGTCTTCCTCTTCTTCCATTGTTGTCAAAACAACATCAATGTACACGAAAGGAATAAACTTCAATAAAGTGATCACAATATCCCAAGTCGATATTGTCGTCAACGTCGTCATCTTCTAAAAATAAATTATTTTTCCTCACTCTACGCGAACTCGTGTTTTGCGCTTGCTCATACGACGCACACCTCACCACTCGCGTAAAAATATTCGTTCTCACGGTGGAATTTGGTCGAGAAAAGAAGCCCTCGCGAAGGTCTCTGGATCGGTTCTGGAACGTCCAACAAGCGAAAACGTATCCTTTGTGATGTCCTTGACCAACACTGTAAGCGGCGATTTGTCCATCCGAGAGTGCAACGGCACTTGTGATTTTGAGTTTTGGCTCACGGACTACAACTGTGCCTACGCTCCGATGAACTTATATAGCAAGAGCGACGGCCACATCCAACACCCTGCCTCTACACCAACACTTAGCACATGCATGTAGATAAGAAGAGCGCGTGATGACGAATAAGGTGCTAAGTGCTAGCGTAGAAACAAGGCGCTAGACGTAAGAAGAGCGCGTGATGACGAATAAGGTGCTAAGTGCTAGCGTAGAAACAAGGCGCTAGACGTGGCGCGTACAGGCAACGATTTAGCAGAGCATGGAGAGGAAAACTGTTCAGCAACATTCAAAGAAGCAGAACGAGAACGAATAATACTTCAATTGAGGCTACCTCCGTAACATCTGGAAACCACCTTTTTTCGGGCAATCTTGCCAAAGGAAAAGTGTGGCTACTGGATTGGTTATCGTGCATACACGTCGATCGACAGGCAGTTTACAGTACAGTGACTATTGTCGCGAACCATGTACATACCCTTTACATAAACCACTCGAAGCAGACCATATTTTCCTTAGTGCTCAATTTTCTTGTGAATCAAGACTGAAGAATATTTACAAGGGGAGAGCGATAATAATATATGTGAGTCGGAGTGTATGCCTGTAGCAGTAGTGTGCCGTGAAAGTGTCTTGCGTACAGCGTCAGCAGAAATATACAAGCGATAAATATACAAACGCATCGAAATAAGCTCCCAAGGAGTAGCGAAGAATCAAAGAGAAGCAAGAAGAGCACCAAGTTGTGGAACTAAAACAGCTCCACGTGCATGTAGCTGAAAAGGTGACACATACAGATACGCACGGTGCAACGAGTCCAACTGTGAGCATGAAAATGGATAGTGAAGGCCATCAAAGATGCCGATAGTCGTACACACAGTCCGTGTTGGATGTCGGTGCGTGTGCAAGCCAAGGTGCATGGGTTCAAACTGAATCAAAGGGTGCCCGGAACGGAAACATTAGAAATGCAACGAAGTGCAAGGTGAGAAAAAGGGTGTCACAAAGGGATGCGAGTGATTGAACGTACAAATCATGCCCTGAACAAGGATACATGTATACGTAGCTGTGAATTCTTGGTTATATACATGCATTGTGCTCGTGACTACGAATAAATCCGATCGCATTCGCGACACTCCCGCCCGCTGAAAGTTACTACCATAGTTATGAAATAGCATACGCGTGAGTGAACAATTACAACTGTGAAATGAAGTGTTGAAAGAGAAAAATTGAGTGGAAACAGTTATTTGTATCAGACTGAATTAGTGTTGATCATGGTCTGCAGGGTTTGCCGTGATCTCACAGCCGCTGCCCTTACCGGTCGATCACTGGCTGGTACTGATGTATTCGATGCTGCCGTTGGCTCTGCTGGCTGCTCTGCCGGTGTTTCTAGTGTTGTACACTCAATTGGGAACAACAGACACAGCGGGCGGACAATGCTCTTTCCAGCTGTTAATCTAACAGTAGCTGAGGTAGGTTGTTTATCCTGATTAAAGTGTAATTCCGTGATCTTGCCGAGTGGCCAAGTACTTCTTGGTTGCAGCTGTTCCTTTATCAGTACTATACTGCCAACGGATGGGGATTCCTTTGATAGTGTACGTTGCTGTTTGAGACCAGAGTCTCCACGCTCACGTAGCGACGTCAGGTATTCTTCCCGCCATTGTTTCCAAAACATGTCCAATTGATTTGTTTGCTGACCGAGTTTCTGCAGCATAAACTCTGCTGAGCTGACCGATATTGCAAAATCGGGGTCAGTGACATCGATGGTGGTTTGCGGTATCCCGAGACAGGCATTCACGTTTAGAAGTCTAGCAGGGGTGATTACAAGACCATTCAGTTCCTCGCTAGCATACGTCAGAGGTCGAGAATTAATGACTCCTTCTACTTCAGCTAGTAGAGTAATGAGGTCCATGAGTGAAAGCAATTTGCGACCAATACATTTCCGTAAGCATCGTTTGGTGACCTGCACCATTCGTTCGTACAAACCGCCCATCCACGGAGAAAGTTGTGTGATGAATTTCCATTCAATTCCATTACTCGAGAGATAGTTTTGAACATTCTGATCCGTCTGCACAGAGTCCCAGAGCTTATTCAGTGTTTGGTCTGCCAATTTGAATTGCTGGGCATTGTCAGAGACAATCTTCACAGGTACTCCTCTCCGTGCTATGAATCTTCTGAAGGACATTAAGAATGCATCAGTTGACATCTCCGTTACTAGTTCTAAATGAACTGCTCGTGTTGTAAAACATGTGAACAGTACCACCCAGCATTTCATCGTGCCTTCGTTAGATTTGTAATTCAACGGTCCAAAGTAATCTACACCCGTGAACTCAAACGGTAGCGACTCCATTAATCTTTCCTTGGGCAAAGGAGCGAGTTTAGGCATTCGAAACGGGCCACCCTCGTGCCGCTTACATGTCAAACATTTCTTTAGTACTGTCTTTACCGTTTCTCGTCCACGAGTGATCCAGAATCTTTTCCGTGATTCGTTAAGTGTGTGGTTTGTTCCGGAATGAAGTAACATTTTGTGGTAGTTCATGATAATTAGTTCCGCCAATTGATCTTTGCCAGGAAGTAAGATAGGGCATTTCGATTGACTATCAATAGCATTTTCCATTCGTCCTTTACATCTGAGGAGTCCCATTTCGTCAACAAACAGACCGAGTTTGTTGATCAAATCCGTAGATTTCTGCTTCTTGAGTGCTTCGAATTCATCATTGTAGTGTTGTTGTTGTGTAAATTGTATCCATTTCGATTCCGCTCGTTGGTATTCGTCACGTGAGATGGTGGTACCAACCGATTTTTTGTGGATTTTATCAATAAATTTCTGTACATACGCTGTGACTCTGACTAGTTTCCCGAAAGAAGTGAAACGTTCCGGGTCAATGCCTGCTGGTGATCCGTCAGGACCCTCCCCCTGCACGAAATTAGCGGTGACAGGAGTAGCCTCTATTGGTTCGTGGCTTGCCGGCCACTCTGTTTCGCCAGCTAGCCAGCTGGGACCATTCCACCAGGCACCACGGTTCAGATCAGCAACACCAGCTCCTCTTGACGCCAAGTCTGCTGGGTTTTGTGATGATCCGACGTACAGAAACTTTAATTTGTGGGAACGAATTTCCTGTACTCGCCTTGCCACAAACTTGGGTAATTTTCCATTAGAATTGTTAAGCCAGCCAAGTACGCATTTTGAATCTGACCATAAGTACGTATTTTCTAGTTTCACGGGAAGTTCCTTTTCCAGGAATGTGGCTACACGAGAACCCAACAGTACTGCAAGAAGCTCTAGTCTTGGAATGGATAATTCCTTGACTGGGGCCACCCGTGTTTTCGAGAAGATTACGTTGACCGAGCCACCAATTTCACGTAAGTATGCAACGGTGCCATAACCCTCCTTCGAGGCATCACAGAACACGTGTAATTCGTATTGGCTGTTGGGTGTCCAAGACATGGCACCTCTTGGAATTTCTGTGGCTGAAGCTTCCGTCATCTCTGCCGCAATCTTGACCCATTGACTGGTTATTTCCTCTGGGAGGTCATCATCCCAGCTGATGTCTAATTTCCATACACGTTGCAGAAGAGATTTGGCTTTGAGTACGACAGGTGAGAAATATCCCATTGGGTCGTAAAATGACGCAATGACACTCAGCAATTGCCTCTTGGTTTTAACTGACTTTGTGTCGGCGTTGTTCGACGGGACGTTGATTGTGTCTGTTACCGTGTTCCATTCCATTCCCAACACCTTCACATTTTCCGATTTTGTTTTGTCTTCGTCAGGAAGTGCTTGCAGGAAGTCATCACTGTTGCTTGCCCATTCGCGCAGGTTCATCGATGCGCTGTTGAACATTTCCTTTGCCTCCTGATAGTAAGTAATGGCATTGTCGACAGAATCTACGCCACCGAGTACATTGTCCACATAGGTATTTCTCAGAATACTGTCAGCAACCTCAGTACCTTGTTTGGCTAGGTGATGTTCAATTGTTGCGGAGAGCAAGTATGGACTCGAAATTACCCCAAAAGGGACTCTCGCGAATCTCAGCACCTCCACATTGTCTGGTGTAGGTGGCAATTCGATGTTCTTGACCCATAGGAAGCGCGTTACATCTCGATCTGTCATGTTCAATCCAACTTGCAAGAACGCCTTCTCTACATCACTTGTTATTGCGATTGGTTCCATGCGGAAGCGTACCAGCATCCCGCATAGGTCCGGTAACAGCAGTGGACCACGCTCTAAACAGTCATTTAGGCTCTTGTTGTTCGATTTTGTCTTTGCTGAAGCGTCGTACACGATTCTGATCTTTGTTGTGTTGCTTCCCGGTTTAATGATACAATGGTGTGGAATGTAGTGGTGTGGTTTTGCCTGCTCACTGGTTTCTGTGACTCTCTCAACCATTCCCTTCTCCATTTGTTCTTGTATGATGTCGTCATACTGCTTTAATACTTCTGGCGTTTTCTTAACCCGATTTAAGAGGGATTTCAGCCGACCGTAGGCTAGCTCGTAATTCTCCGGTAGATCCGTAGCGTCCTCTTTCCACGGCCACGATACAAAGTATCTCCCATTGACAAATCTGATAGTATTTTCAAAATTGTCTGCGGTCGGATTTTCCATGTTAATTTCACATTCTTCTTCAATTCCAACGTGTTCGAGTTTCCAGAATTTTTCCATGTCAAATTCGAAGGTATCCGCGCTCGCCGTTGGCCACGTCGTGAGTACAGCATCACTCACTATTTCCTCTGATTCCATGTTGCCAGATGGGTTGCCAGATGGTAAATACCCAAACGTTGATTTTACCATGTGTGTGCCATTCTGCAATGTGGTGCTACCTTCGGTTATGAATTCATGATAGTAATCTAAACCAATCAGTATGTCCACAACACATTTCTCTGGTTGCTGTACAGGTGGTTCCGCAAGAGGCATGTCATGCAGCTTCACATCGTTAGGAAGCGGGAACCGTTGAATTGGGTGACACATGATGGACGTGACATTTACGCAGACCTCCGTGCACGATTTGTCTGGTTGTGCAATTCGTAGATTGACTCTTGGCATGGTTTCGATTTTCCGTTTTTCGTTACCAAAGCTTGACACTGAGATTGTGTCCTCTCCAATCTTGTTACAGTGCAGTTTGTGGCATAGGGATTCAGTGATGAAGGATCTAGTTGCCCCAGTGTCGAATAAAATCCGAGCATAGCATTCCTGGGTTCCGCTTTCATTTGACACCATTGTAACTGCTGTTTGCAAAACCGTGTTTTTGCAATCTGCGATTGCCACTCCCATTGTGGATTGAATTTGGGATGACACTTTTCCTGCGCCAAATTTCTCTGGACAGATACTGCAATGGTGTGTTGTGCGTTTGCAGTAGTAGCATGGTTTAGTGCGCTCACATGCCCTTGCACTGTGTCCAGATTTCAGGCAAATGAAACACCGTCCATTCAATTGATTTTTTCTGGTTTCTGCATCTGTGTACCTGGTACACTCATCAGCGAAATGCGATTGTCCGCAGTAGATGCATTTACGCTCCATTTTTACCGTGTTTGCTGCCATTGAGTGAGCTACATGTGTCGTTGGGTTGGATGGTCGGTCCCTTTGTCGTTCGTTTCCGCCGGTAGTTGCAGCTTCCGCTGCTTCCATTGCATCTACGTAGTGGTTCATTGCCTCACGTAGACTTCGCACTGTCCATTTCGTGGTAGTGCCTTTCTTTAACTCTAATTGGGACATAACCGATTTCGGTAATTTGGAGGTAATCAGTGGAATGAATAGTGCCTGTGACATGTCCTCATGTAGCGCACCTAGACTTCTGATGTTTGCCTCGACGTCATTCAAGAATTTCCGCAATGATTCAGGTCGGCTAGACGGTTTCTCCAAATCGACTAATGCCAAGTACCGAGCATTGATTACAACATGGTCTTTCCCAAACCGATCCATTAGCAAATCCCATGCAACCTTGTAATTTGAATTTGACAGGGCCAAACCAGAGATACATTCCAGCGCTTTTCCTTTCACGTGTGTTTTCAGGTAAGATAGCTTCTCCACATCAGACAAAGATTTATTTGCGTGAACAGTGGCAGTAAACATATCTTGAAATTCCTTAAATTTCATTACATCACCATCAAAAGTGAACAATTCCAGTTTAGGCAATTTGACCGTGTTACCAGTTTTATTGCTAGCATTACTCTGAGAATTCGTCAAATTTGTCATGATGCTCTGATTGCTTTGATTCATTGATACCATTTCCGACAGCAGTCTGTCGAGTTTGTCGTCATCCATTATAGTTGCTGTAGTTCCTGCCGCCATTGCCGTGGCTGCAGGTTGCGGATCCTTTTTTTGACATTCCATTTGTAAGAATTTTAGTGACACCAAATTAATGTTAGTTACACGTATAAATTCATCCATTTGTTCGATCCATTCCGTTTGATTTTCCTTGAATTCCTGGTCGTCAGACCCTTTTATTTCGTACCCGTTAATTGTTGTTGTTGTTGTTGACTTTTATTTTACTTCACCAATTGCACAGGCATGATTGCCTTCTTACCGGCCTATAGGTCCGGTTCTCACAGAAAGATGAAGAAAATTATATGAGGAAATGTATAGAGATAAAGACATGCAAGCGGTATGATTATTATTATAGAAATGTTTGTTATGACATTGTGTGTATGCTGAAACTCAATTGTGTGAACTTTTTATAATGTGATAACAAATAAAATGTAGTGGAAGCATTTCATGAGAATATATGTGTGAACATTGGCAGACTTTGTTGGATGGGGACACTTTTTAGCAGTCCAGGGAACATGAAGTACGGCGAGGGGTGTTGGACTGTTGGCATAGAGTTTACAAGTTAAGTACGTCAATATCAGATAGGGCTCTCTTGAATTGATCGGCAGCAGTTATCGATCTTACATCAGCCGAGAGGGCGTTCCATGCAATACTGCCGTGAAACATCATACTCGAGCGACCAGCAGGCCCGCGAAGGAAAGGGACTTGGAGCAAGTTGGAAACTTGGCCCCTAGTGATGCGCTGATCGTTTAGCACGGTGTTTGGAGCAGTCGTTGTAAAGAGTTGCTGTAGGAGTGGGCTACAGTATCCATTGATACAGCGGTGTACAAAGATTAGAACTTTCTGAGTGTATGTGTGTGCCAGGCTGACTATACTAAGAAGTGCCAGAAGCGGTGCGGTGGGGGTGAGAAAGCGCTGTTTAATTAAATCAGTATACTTTTCCAGCGAAATTTCGAGCGCCTCGAGATGCGAGTCCAATTGGAAATTGTGTTGACATAGCTCTCTGACTGCTGCTGGGTCCGATTCAATGTCCGTTGAGATTGCCGAGAGGAAACTACCCGTTGTCGTTTCCATATCTTTGATCGTCTTGTGGTGACGAGCAGCCTTTTGGCGCTTGCCCCTCACCGCCGCTTGGTTTTCCATGGTTCGTCGGTCGTTCAAATTCCTATACTAGGAGAGTCGCCGCTCGACTCTCCCGGGTTTCGGCACCAAAATGTCGCGAACCATGTACATACCCTTTACATAAACCACTCGAAGCAGACCATATTTTCCTTAGTGCTCAATTTTCTTGTGAATCAAGACTGAAGAATATTTACAAGGGGAGAGCGATAATAATATATGTGAGTCGGAGTGTATGCCTGTAGCAGTAGTGTGCCGTGAAAGTGTCTTGCGTACAGCGTCAGCAGAAATATACAAGCGATAAATATACAAACGCATCGAAATAAGCTCCCAAGGAGTAGCGAAGAATCAAAGAGAAGCAAGAAGAGCACCAAGTTGTGGAACTAAAACAGCTCCACGTGCATGTAGCTGAAAAGGTGACACATACAGATACGCACGGTGCAACGAGTCCAACTGTGAGCATGAAAATGGATAGTGAAGGCCATCAAAGATGCCGATAGTCGTACACACAGTCCGTGTTGGATGTCGGTGCGTGTGCAAGCCAAGGTGCATGGGTTCAAACTGAATCAAAGGGTGCCCGGAACGGAAACATTAGAAATGCAACGAAGTGCAAGGTGAGAAAAAGGGTGTCACAAAGGGATGCGAGTGATTGAACGTACAAATCATGCACTGAACAAGGATACATGTATACGTAGCTGTGAATTCTTGGTTATATACATGCATTGTGCTCGTGACTACGAATAAATCCGATCGCATTCGCGACAACTATGTCCTTATTTCGAAGTGAGAGAGAGTTGCTTTGCATGCAGTTCACAATACATTATTCTCTCTTTCTTCAGTGGAGAGTAGCTACAGAGAGATCGATCTCCAGCTCTGGCCCGCTCCTGGATTGGCGATGACGTTCAAGAAATCCGTTTTGTCTCCAAATTTGAGTCAAGCACGCGCGATGCAAGTCAGTTCAAGGATATTATTGACGAAATCTCCTTCCAAACTGTTGACTCAAATCAAGATCTCCACAGCCTTTCGTTCTCGCTCTCAGAGATCTTCGTCAAAACTGTTTGTCGACTGGGAAGACGTAAAACTGTGCGTCCATCATCCACTTGCGCTGCTGGCTGCGACTCCGCAAGGACGCGGGGCTTCGCTTTTCTTTCGCGAGTTTCCATCGAAGCAAGGTCCATAACTCTTGATTGAATAAGGAAAATTACCAATACATGCTGAAAACTTCATCATAAGAACAGAAAGAAAGATACGTCGAATGTAAGCAGTGTTTTGATGAAACGAACATGCCTGGAGTGGACTAGTGAAGCACCTGTTGTTGACTGTAGTGTAGGGTAGCCTGGGCGGCTGGGCGCCGGGCTGGGCCTATCAAACTATATTTTTACTTGTTCAAAATGACAAACATGTCATGTACATGTACATGTATATGTGCACATTGCCTTTTGCACCCTTTTTGCAAATGCATGTAAACTGCTGGTATGTAAAAGGTAAACCGTTTTATCCTGCTACCGGTTATACTAACATTTCTATGTAACATCGTCCCCTCCCTCAATTCCTCATTACTATCAGACATTAGGCTCTTATTTCTGTCCTTTCTAGTAAGTTTCTACCCCTGGACCTGGTCCCCTCTCAGACGAATTTGTGCGGGCATGATAGCAGTCGGAGGGGCCCCCACATCTCATCAGCACCAGTGTCCATTGCCGGGCATTGGTTCCCTGAGCACCGCTGATCTTGAATCCCCCTCCTCCCTAGCCCTCGCCGTTATCTCCGACGGGATGTTCGGGGGATGCGCATGTGCACAAATACCGGTACATTAATATACAGCGGGTCTCCAAAAAATTTTACCAACTCTGGAAACCCCCCTTTCAAGACTCGGTGCACGCCACTGATCACTAAGCACACAACTGACACCGTATTTCGTGGGCAAAAAATGGGGGTGCGGTTTATACTCCAGTGCAGCTTATACTCCGGAAAATACGGTGGATGGTTGGAGGTGACAGCGTGGCAAATGGCAAATGGCCGTCAACGTCTCAAGGGTCCATAGCGCTTTAATCGTCATCACGTGATGCACCATGCCTGGCGCATGTCCAGTACCGTACTGTACCGACAGAGAAAGCTGGCCAGAAATTTAAATAGGGCTTTCAACTGCCGAACTGTAACGTGAAGTAACTTGGTATAACGTGTATGTTTATGACGTGTATCCAGGGAATGCATGCAGGGCCATAGGTGCGGTTCAAATCCCAACCTGGAAAATGAGACGGCTTAAAGTCCAGGAGCCCTCGCTATGCTTTTTATACTTACCTAAGCCATCAAATTGTGTTGTTGTGCGAACTTATAGAAACATCTTTGCAATGCAAAAACTTGTGCCCGATAATCGTTTTGCAAAGACGTTTCTATCAGTTCGAATAACACACATGACACCCTAGGTAAAAACAAAGCGAGGCCTCCTAGGCTTTCAAGCCCTCTCGTTGATCCTAACCAGCAGCTGGGAATAAGAAACAATTTCTCACCAAAGTGCGCTGCAAGATGTGACTGCCAGTGACCATCAGTGCTTGGGTGCTAGTAGATGTTTGAATACTGGAATGTGATCGGGATAATTGATCATAAGATCAGGAACAAATTGGCTACTTTTCTGGGTCTTTGCTGCCCCGTGTTCAAGGATCATCTGTGCAATAAAGGGTGTAAAACACACACACACAGATACGCACGCACGCACACGCACACACACACACACACACACACACACACACACACACACACACAAACACAAACACACACACACACACACGCACAAACGCACACAAACACTGCTACAATAACCGGGGTACGTGTATACAATACCATGGCGCTACATGAACTGTAGCCAGGCAATCTTGAACTTGCCCTTTAGTTGTTATCTGTACTACCCCTCCTGTAATCATGGTATTGTTACACCTCTCTGCACTCATGTTACTTTACCTGTACATGTACATACACTGTACTACCACTGTACCAGGAGTACATCATGATAATGCACTCTTAAACATGTATACAGCCTGGTCAAAACTGATGTTCATGCAGATGTCCAACACTGGCAAAGCCATAACTATGTGCAAGATGATTCTTTTGACTCATATAATCTACTATACAGATACATGATGATGAACAGTAAAATGAGAGAGAATGACCAACAGTTGTCTTCCAATTGATTCAATATCAATGTCCAAACTCCCCACCACATGTGCTCTCCAGATGATCTGGTTCAGCACACCGGTAAAACGACTCCTTAGGTACAGCAGGATTCTAGCTAAAGGGACTAGGGCTAGGGGGGGGGGGCAGCGCCGCCGTATTCTGATGCCTCCTCCCCACCCCCCCCCCCCCCTCACTCTTGTAGCGCACCACCCGACTCATTTTTCGACTTTTGTGTGTTTTTTCAGCTCACACAGCGAAAATGCGGCCACTAATTGATCGTTCCGGGTGCTCCGTGCGCCCGCACGTTGCATTATCTGGTGACAAGGCAATAGTGGAACATGAAAAAAAGGGTGAACTGTTTGCTGTCCCTTACCCCCTCCCCTACAATTAATTCCTGGCTAGAACCCTGTACAGTGGACAATGATTCTTTCATACAGCTGCTTGCATCATACAGATCTCATGGGCAAAGTCCAGGAATACAAAAAACCATCATTACATTTCAGCCACCTATGCCATCTCTATGTGTCCTGCTCCTTCCTACTTTAAACTCAGGCCACACTTTGTTTTTTCTATGTTTCTCGTCGGCAAATTTAATCAAAAGGTATGCGGGCGGGCGGAAAAAAACAAAAGCCAAGGAAAAAACAAGAACAATTTCTACTGAAAACTGTATACATTTTACATGTATACCGGTATGCGTGATTCATACAAGATTCATACAAGACGTATACCATCAAGAGTTATGAACTCTTGATACCATGTATACAGTACTACATTGTCAATCATGTACATGACGCACATGTAGTCCCATACACGTACATGTACATGATTGCACTACATTATCACATCAGCCCACGAATATAAGGCAAACTCATGAAACTGCAACAATGAGAGTATAAAGTTTGATGAATACGAGATGGCGTTTAGAACATACATTTATCTGCTATCGCATCAACAAACGCTTTCCCACTGGTCTTTTTTGGTTTTGTTACTTCAACGTTCTTGTGTCCGCTTATCAAACTCTTGTCTCCACGCTGCTCATCTTTTCCTCGCCACGCGTCTATTGCTTGGATTTTCTGCCCACGACATCGTTCCACAGACGCCAGTTGCCACGGAACTCGTCCGACTTACGGTATTCCTGGGACCCACGAGGCTCAGGCAGTGAACGACTGAAAGCTTCGTCATGGCAGCCTTCATCGCAGAGAACGGATAGGACGGGGAGCGCTCCTTTGCTGCTGTGGTGCAAACTTACGTCGTTCACGATTTTGATTGACGCATCTAGCTGCTGCAGCATGTGCAGCGTACATACATGTACGTAGTATGAACTTTTTTTTCTTCCGAAATTTCTGAAAACCTACGCGGGCGATGACGAGAAACATAGAAAAACAAAGTGTGGCCTCACCGGAATACAGTAACATCCTTGCCATTTCAGTGCCGATGCTTCAAGAACATGATAACCATTGGGAACATGACCTGGATGACGTAGTAGTAGAGTATCCTTCACACCCAGACAGGCCACAACACTGAAGCCATGACGTGTAACTGCAGTCATATCTACTGATACACCATTGTATACATTAGCTGGATACGCATCAGTCTCCACTGGTTCATGGTCTTGGTTGAATATGCACAATGCCCGAACTTCCATACCATCAACCAGAGACATGCCAGTGGTGTACTTTGGGCCAATGAAGTATGACAGCATGTCATACATTCGACCTGATTGCTGACTTTTCACATCTTCCTGGTACCACACAGAACACTTGTCCATTATCTGTTGTCGTTGATTTGCAGTAACAGGGAGAGTGTTGTGCAAAAGTAGCAGTTGCAGGTGTGTGCCATCGCATTCTGTTAAAACATACAAACGATTCAAAAATAGAGAGAGAGAGAGAAAAAAAAAGGTAATATGATGGACAGACGCCTAGATTGACAGACACAGGCACACCCAAACACCTACACAGCCACAGACTTGTACTTGTTACTTACTTGCTCACTGCCAAAACTGGTCACGTGGGTCTCCCCGGGAGAGGGGAGAGAGACTCAAAAGGAATCTTGGAAAGATGACTCAATTGGCCATTGAACCACCCAACGGCCGACACCCCCTGAAATCCCCAAACTAGGGTGGACTTGAAATGATCCCACTTATGGGCTCACCACACCTCAGTAAGTGGGTGAGGACAAGGTGCAGAAAAAGGATTGACGGCATCAGGGTATCCGTCCCGGGATCCAACTGCAGGTACCCCTGCCCTCAGTGAAGGTAATACTTGGTACTAGTGTGGGTGGCTAAATCAGAGTGGATCTGATAAAAGCTTCACTAGCACCATTGATTACACAAGAGTTTATCTAGCCAGAAGTAGTCCATGGTTAACAGGTATGTATACTTCAAATAGAAAGTATATGAACCCTGAAACCAACAAAGGTCGTAGGTAAAACAATACACCTTCAAGCAGTCGAGCCCGTTGGCAACAGGCCCAACACTATTTGGCATAAGTGTACCCACCAACCGAACTAGCTGGCACAGCCACAGACACACACATACACACACACACACACACACACGCACGCACACACACACACGAACAGACAGATACAGACCACCACATGGCCACCACTGTAATTATATTAGATTGACTTGTAGCGACATGACTATGAACAGAAAGGTGATATCTGAAGACAATCATCAGTGACTCTCACATCAACTTGATAAAACATCAAGCCAAAGTACACAATAGGCCTTTAGTCTCTGAAATCCATCAAACATACCTATTTACCCCCCCCCCCCCCCCCATCCCGTCAGTGGTCATGACTATGGATCACAACATTTCTATAACACGCAAGTTAAAGTACACATGTCTGTACTTGATACAGTGTAGCTTGAACCATAGACACCATATTTGTAAAATCAAAAATATAGCTTTACATGTACTTGAACAGTGAGGTGAGAAATAAAAGAGTATCGCTGTGTATTTGTATTGCAGTGTTCTTTCATGGCACTACATGTGTTTAGAAACACCACAACCAATAACAGACACTACAGTCTCTATGCAACAAACATTACTCAGAGAATAGACTTACTCTGTATCAGTTGATCAACACTGATCAGCTTCAGCAAGGCACTGCACTCTACACCACACAGTGTACAGTAGAGAAGTAGTGAGAGTACTTCAGTATGACGATACTTTGGATCACCTGTACTGTGTATGGTCAAATAGCGATTCAGCAAGTTTTGCGCCAGGCAACGGTCGGGTGAATTCAACATAAACAGTGCATGGGTACACCGGGCAACATCTCTGCATTGATCAATGCACAGGACATCAAGCTGCTGCTGAAGTAACTTCCTGAAATCTGGACTTGTACAGCGACACTTTGCTGCCCAGTTCAGTGCCCATCTCAGGCGCTCTTGATTCCTGCAGTCTTGCCAGAGGTCAGTACGCAGACTGGCTAGTTGATGCAGTGCAGATACTGCCAGCTTGGTCACGTCAGAGTTCTCCTCCGTGATCAGAGCACAAGCCCGCAGGATACTCCTAACAGTGTTTGGACTCCGTACTTCAGTTATATGCCGTTGAATCAGAGCACATTGAGATATCAAATCAATAGCTTGAAATGTACGTGTCTTGTTAATTCTATCGAAGATTGAATCACTAGCGTTAAGGGCATCTTGTACACTAGTGCCATGATTGCCAGGCCGAATTGACTGATACCTCACACCTGGAATGGAGTGCGGTGATGCCTGAGTGGATATCAACTTGCCAGTAACATTGAGTTTTGACGTGGCTACTGTGCTCACACCATAGCCATGCTGAACAAAGTAACCGACACTTTTGAGATTGCCACGTAACTTTGAAGCAAACATGCTGTGCTGGTGTATTCTCTTCAGCAACACTGATCTCTACCACCTCCTACAGCACATAACAATAGCACAAAACAGCACAGTGACTGGTCAACACCACTCAATAAACAGCATCAAATCAACATCACTCCTTGTACAGCGTACACTGTAGATCACACATTGTGTGCTGAAACAGAGTCGCGGAAGTATTATGTATCGCTGCAGAAAATTGAGAGGGGGGGGGGCAACAGATTTGAGTGTCAACAGAAGTGTAAATTCCGCCTCCCGCAGTTGTATACCAGTAGGTATTTACATTTCGGAACTATCGCTAGAGCGGTTCCACCACTCTCAGCTGCATGCCAGACCGGGGCCCTTGCAGCCTTCAGGTGGGAGCCGGGAGGCGAATGATTGAAAGATTCTCCTATTTTTCAGGCGAGTGGATTCAAACTCGCAGCTCCGTAAGTCTGCTGGAAGACACCCGACGTAAGTCTGCTGGAAGACACCCGACGTAAGTCTGCTGGAAGACACCCGACGTAAGTCTGCTGGAAGACACCCGACATAAGTCTGCTGGAAGACACCCGACGTAAGTCTGCTGGAAGACACCCGACGTAAGTCTGCTGGAAGACACCCGACGTAAGTCTGCTGGAAGACACCCGACGTAAGTCTGCTGGAAGACACCCGACGTAAGTCTGCTGGAAGACACCCGACGTAAGTCTGCTGGAAGACACCCGGCGTAAGTCTGCTGGAAGACACCGGACGTAAGTCTGCTGGAAGACACCGGACGTAAGTCTGCTGGAAGACACCGGACGTAAGTCTGCTGGAAGACACCCGACGTAAGTCTGCTGGAAGACACCGGACGTAAGTCTGCTGGAAGACACCCGACGTAAGTCTGCTGGAAGACACCGGACGTAAGTCTGCTGGAAGACACCGGACGTAAGTCTGCTGGAAGACACCCGACGTAAGTCTGCTGGAAGACACCCGACGTAACTCTGCTGGAAGACACCCGACGTAAGTCTGCTGGAAGACACCCGACGTAAGTCTGCTGGAAGACACCCGACGTAAGTCTGCTGGAAGACACCCGACGTAACTCTGCTGGAAGACACCCGACGTAAGTCTGCTGGAAGACACCCGACGTAAGTCTGCTGGAAGACACCCGACGTAAGTCTGCAGGAAGACACCCGACGTAAGTCTGCTGGAAGACACCCGACGTAAGTCTGCTGGAAGACACCCGACGTAAGTCTGCTGGAAGACACCCGACGTAAGTCTGCTGGAAGACACCCGACGTAAGTCTTCTGGAAGACACCCGACGTAAGTCTGCTGGAAGACACCCGACGTAAGTCTGCTGGAAGACACCTGACGTAAGTCTGCTGGAAGACACCCGACGTAACTCTGCTGGAAGACACCCGACGTAAGTCTGCTGGAAGACACCCGACGTAAGTCTGCTGGAAGACACCCGAGGCACACACTACAGTATGTTTACAATCTACTGTACAAGCGTTACAGGTCTTTTGGTTTTGGTCCGAAAATACTGAGATGCAGCGTTCAGCCCTTATTCCCAATCCAACACGGTTGAGTAAGCGGTCATGTGCTCATGCGTACATCTGTCACATGGTCACCATCCACTTACAGCCTGTTTGGGCTCGTTCCTGTCATTCACTAGAGTTGAACCTTTGAACCCTTGAGTTGAACCTTGGTGTGAAAGTTGCAGCCTGCAGGCACTGTGACCAGGCGACTGCCGACTGGTGTACGACCAAACCAGTCAACTCAGCGTCTAAAAGACTACAACATATGGGCCAATCGCGGTCATCCGTGCATTTATAAGAACGAAATGGCGCTATAAGTGACGTTGCGCATACAAATCCCCATATAATAGGGCGCAGTCACCCAGTTTCGGTGGAAGTGGCGAGTTCGATTGGGAATAAAGGAGGAAGGGAGCGTCTCAACTTCATCGAACCAAGACCATTCGACTCAGCAACCCGAAGACAACTGGTGGAAATTTGATTTTTTGGGGGGAGGGGGGAAAGTCCGGTGAAAATATTTAATTTTAGGGTCCGTAGAGTTTGGGGCGCTGAGTCGAATGGTGTTGGTGCCATCAAGAGTCCATAAACAAGAGTATGCAACTGTGATCTCTTTTCTATGGGCCAGATGCGCGGTGCGCTGCCTCCATTACATCATTCAGCTGCAGTCCGCGCCCTGCGGAAAATCAAACACCACACTTTCCCTCTGGTTTGAAATGAACTTTCGTACGGAACTGGAGTTCACGCGCCAGAATTTAGAGATAGCGTAGGTACTGGAACGAATCGAACAAAAACGGATGGGCTCGTACGAGAAATTGTGAGTTTGAATGCATGCTTTCAGAGCGTGATGAAGGCAAGTTACGTAATGAAGGCAGCGCGCCGCACACTGACCCATAACCACAGTTGCATACTCTTGTTTATGCACTCTTGGTCCCATGTGTCTCCGACAAAGCGTTCTTGAGATATTTCCGTTTGAAAAACTGAGCTTCCTCGGGTGGGGGGGGGGGGGGCTGCGACAGGACGTCATGCGGCCTCTGCAACGTCATAGCGTGCAGCTAGGTCAAAAGAAGTGCTTCAACGCAATAAAGGAGTGTTTTTTAATGCAATACTAGTGTCAATGCTATTTCAAATGATTTGGCGACCGATAGTAGTTGGTGCAAGCGACCCCGAAGACGTAACTCCATGTGAGAATGAGGATGCAGCCACGGCTGACCTTCATGAGTTCGGTCTGGGGCTGAGAACTTCGGTATTCTGCTGAAGAAAATTTCAAGATATGGCCACACAGGCCAGTCAAGAGTGAGCGCTGCCGCGTTTGCGACTGATGACGAAGCAGCAGCTATTGCAGATGATGCTTATACAATTATCAGATCTCTGGAGAGCAGAGTCATCAAAATGGAGAAGAGTGATGCGAGTGCTCTAAATGTTGTTCAATACCGACTCCAGTGGTCTGCCATATACTGCCGGATTTAATTTGGTGTGAACTTGGCATATTTCGGACGCTGCACGATTGGAGAACAGTGCAATCTCTTTGAACCACGGGCACGAGCTGTTAAAGGGGAACTCCACGAAAAAATGAAAATTTGATAGCCTGTAGAGTTTCGGGCGCTGAGTCGAATGGTCTTGGTCCGAAGTCTCTACGAGAAAGCGTTCTTGAGATATATCAATTTTAGCGACGCCCCATACCAATGTATGTGTGACGTCATTGTGGCAAGGTGCGAAAATACTTGGATTTTGAATATCACTTTCTTCAGGACGAAAGTCACTTCAGAAAGTAGTTTGCCAAGTCGCCTGAGCCGCTGCAATGCCAAATTGTTGTGTTGTTGATTGTGCCAGTATCACATCATCCTCCTGGGGTTAGTTTTCTCAGATTCCCAAAGGATGGAGACCTGGCAAAGCGCCGAGATGTTGCAATGCGTCGTGAAAATTTCAAGCCTATTTTCGCAGCACGAGCTATGTTTGCTCGCTGCATTTATGATCCAGAGGGACTTGAGAGCTGAGTTTTGACGAGTACGCCGTCCAGGAAAGCCCTCATCAGTGTACCAGTGCCCTCCGAACCGTGAGCCTCCAGCAAAGCGAACTCAACAAGCTGCAACTGAGAAAGCAGGGCGAGATACGTCCCATCAGGATCAGAAGAGTACATCACACCATCAACTCCGACTGCAGCTAGCTGATGAACGATATTACCCCAGTAACTTTGCGCATACCAGTACTCAAACTGTGCACATCTGTCATCAACTGGGACGCAAACAGACAGACCCCCAGCAAGTACGAAGGTTACAGAACTGTTTGCGTGCAGGCAGCATGCACGACGAACTGTCTCACCAATCCTGCCAAACTGAACCAGTGTAAGTTGATTGCGTGGATATGTCTCTATTTATAACAGCTACCCTACTTCTAGGCATGGTTGCATGAATACCATATCACTCAGAGCAGTTGTTAGAAGTCTGGACAGCCTAGGAATAGTGCAAGCAAAGTGAAACAAAAAATTATTACACTCCGAGTTCCACGCTTGCGGGATCACCAGGCCAAAAAAAATCCAATTTCGAACAAGGAATGGGTTCTGGTTGTATGCGATAGAAAAGTAAGTGAAGACCTATTGTGCAAGGAATACAGTGGGAACTACACATATTATACACATTCACTCACACCTTCACCCACATGCGCGCGCGTGTGCGTGCACACACACAAACACAACAACACACACACATACGCACCCACATACTCAAACTCACTCCCACGCACGCTAGCCTAAGGATAGTACATATGCTGTAGTAGTGGTGTACTTAGTGAAATGACTATGTGTACATCTCATAATGCCGCCACTCCACGCCAGAAGACAACAAACATCTGCTGAACATTTTTGCTCCCGTCTCTTATGGGCAACACAGGGAATGAAACGAACAATGCAATTGAGAACAAGAGTCGTCCTGTATGGTGAAGTTTCCATTTTCTCATACAGCAGTATATTGTCTAAGCAAGTGTGTTTTCTCCACATTCTTTTTGCCATGCAGGTATATCACAGTGTCCTGCCAAACTACATTCTCAAACACATTCGTTTCTCAATTCTGGGGATGATTGGACACGCACATCTCGCAGCTCTTGACGACGTCAATGTCAACCGTCGCCACAGCACAACCAAAAAGACCAATAATTATTTTCAAAACGAAACTCCGTCAAACCCACCCACCCACAAACGAAAACATTTTGTTTTGAAAATATTATTGGTAACCTTGGACGGCCCCTAAAGAAGACTGGCCAAATAGAAATTATACGACAGAAAGAGCTATGAGTATGTTGACAAGCTCATGTGTGAGGTGGTAGCGGTTGCAAATGGCAACCTCGATGTTCCTGCCTTGGAGAAGCGAGTTTCCCTGCCAAATTCCAGGTGGAAGCCTCCTGAGAAGGCTGAGGTGGTGCAGAATTTGGATATCTTTGCCTGATGGTATTCACAACGCAGGCTGGAAGACGACAACGAACGTGCTTGCCCAATTTGCCGTGTACATAGTGTGTACTGCCTGTGTGCCGCATAGCGTAGAGATCTACACAAACACAGAATGTCATATGGAATGTGTATGATGAGTGCTTCGTGCTTGTACACATACCACATTGCTGTACTGTAATAATTATTATAGTCAAATACTCATTTACTCTACATATGCGCTGTATTGCACCTACCGGTACCTACCTGCACTTTCAGTGCGCGCGCCATACTAATTTAGTGCCCACTGGTACAAAGATGGAGGGTCTTGTAGAATTTACCATAATTGCTGATTTCAAATTGAATTCCAATGATCTGGGGGATGAATACTGATTAGGACGCGTTCGATTACCTACTAGTACAGAGATGTCTTGGTCAGAAAGTACAGATTTCTTACTCTCCTGCCAGAATTTGTGCATTATTTTGGTGTACACTTTCTTGACCCCACGCTTGTACGTTGCATGCCATGGTATACTAGAAAACGAGTTTATTGACAAAGTCTATCGCTTGAAACGATAAAGTATGGGTTCGGGTGTGATCAAATGCACCCATGGTGCTCATAAACTGTGTGCAGTGCTCTCTTCACCAACAGAACACTACCTACCATACTTTGTAGATCTCGTACCAATCCAAGGGAAAATGACAAAGACAAATGTGAGTCATGCATGAAAACTTGTGATAGCACTATAGTACAGAACAACGTTGTTCGTGCTATGCCTGACAACAAGAGTAGATAAACCAGAGTGTGCAACTGCGCATATCAGATCTGAAACAGCGCAGTTCGTGCACTACGTCACCCTGATGAGGTCAGCCAAGCCGCGACTTGCGTACAGCTCAAATTTTAATGTTTCATAGCCCGGAAATCAGCCAAGTTTGCTTGATTTTAGACATCCAGTTTCAGGATTTCGGTGTTTTTGTGTGACTGTGTACGCTGCGTACATCCACCGACAAGTAAAGTCACCAGGCTATCCGTATCGAAAAACCGAAATCAGGACAAACTCAGTGACCTGCACCACCGCGACTGGTTACTCAACTTTTCACCGTACCTGTGGCTACCATGCCGTCAGAAATGACGTACTGCACGAATTACGCTCCCGCAGGAACCATCCCGAGTTGCACACTCTGGTTTATGTACTCTTGCTGACAACAATAAGTTACACACAAAACATTACGCGCATCGATCCTCACAAGATAAGTCAAGACATACTCGGAGCAAAGAGAAATTTGTTTGTGTCATGCATGAAACTTGTGATAACTACCAGTACAATGTCTTTCTTGTGCGACGCCTGCTGTAGTGCGCGCCTGACAACAATAAATTTCCCCAAAAAAATAAGAATAAGTGTATCATGCTGATACGCGCTCCTCACAAGACAAGTCAAGGCAAACTAATTGAGGCTTACCTAATGTCAGACTCTTCTGTCACTGGCATTGGCGGCTTCTGCATGTCGAGATAACCTCGAAGAGCAGTGATGGGCACAGCCTAATGCAAGGATACGATCTCGTAATCTGCGAGGTCCGCTACGCAAGAAACCTTGGGCCGTCTTGTCGACAACGACGGCAGCATCCTACCAGCAAAATCATTCCCGCAGGCTGGGCATGGCTATACACTTTTGTCCACGCTCGCACCAGTCGGAGTCCCAAACGAATCGAGATTCTGGTGGCCAAGCTACTCGTCTTCTGTCGGACGCAGCTGCTGAAGCATCTTCTTCCTCAACATTTGTTACACGCGATGGCAGCTCCTCAGCAGAGTATCTGGGCTCCCTGCCCCAACCATACGCGGCGGTGGGCTGTTGGTCGTCCTCACTGGCCTCAGCATCGCTGCCTTCATTGCTGGGGACAGAGGATTGTTCGGAATCGCCCATCTTCCCTTGAAATACCAACTAAAATTAGTGCTTGTAGATTGGCGAAGAGAAACGACTTTGCCACAATGACGTAGGCAGCCCGTGATGATGTAACCAAATGGCCGCATGACGTCAGGGCGCGGCCCCCGTTTTTGCAATTTCAAAGTGAAATATCTCAAGAACGCTTCGTCGTAGAGGCTTCGGACCAAGACCATTCGACTCAGCGCCCGAAACTCTACAGGCTATCAAAGTTTCATTTTTTCGTGGAGTTCCCCTTTAATTGTTTCGTCACTTGTCACGGTTGTGGACTCAACGTTGTAGAATAAATCAATCTGGGCTATTCCATGCGGAAAACTAAAAAAAATCTTTCTCAAAGCACAACCACCGGCAAGGAGAATCGCACCTTCCCTGACTGTACATACGACTGATACCAGTGCAGTACATGACAAGTCCGTTTCTTGACTGGTCTCTTTACTCGACTCTTGTTGATCTACCACATGACTAACGTAGCACGGCGGTGTGGGAGTAGTCGTGTTCCGTGTGTGATGACTTTGCTGACAACACGTCTACAGTACAGCTAGCATGCATGCAAAGGCCAGCGCGGCCGGAAAAGTCCAACTCGGAAACGGCTAAAAGATGGGATAACCTCAAGATTTGCCAAGCTGAAAGCCACATACACAGGGTACGTAGTGTTTGTAACACTGAGTCCAATGGTCTTGGTCTGAAGACGCTGGGACAAACAGTTCCCCAATCGAACGCGTTCCGAACAATGGCCATTGTGTACACAAATAGATGGTGTGGCTACCTGGCTGCACACTGTGACGTCATCACCTGGATCCGGATGACTGTGCGGTCAAATTCGCACATGCTCGATTGGGCATATCTGACGAACCATGGACCGCAGCCTCCTCGGACAAAGACCATTCGACTCCGCGCCCCAAACTATACGCGGACCCTGAAATTTAAAATTTTCACCATCCCCTTTAGATAATCGCTGAAACACACTCAGTCGTTCACACCTGGACAGTAAATTTTAAATGTTAGTACATGTATGCGGAAGCACAGCTGAGCTTCTTAGCCAAACAGTCCAGTCACGGCCAGATTTCAATGAAAAAATGGTGTGCAGTGGCAACTTCAAGTGAAGTGCCAGTTTTTCTTTCTCACCTGTGCGATATAGCTGGAGAGAGATGTTCAGCACAGAAACTATTCAGTCAAATTGGTCCAGTCTTGGTGAGTGATGAGGACTTGGGAATGAAGCATCTACATGATTCCACTACATACGTCAATAGCCAATAGGACCTTGACGACGCCCAGAGCTAGGATGAGAGTACCATGACTTTATTGCAAGGAAACAGCGACTATGCACGACCCTGTGGCCTACGTAGAGATCTACAGATCTACCAGTGCAGTCTCTCTCGCAGGAATAGCAAGACCGTACTCGTACGCGTAGTACATCATGTCATTCACAGTATAATTATTTTAACAAACCAAAGATTGAAAGGACTGGATCATGGAGTGCATTCAAGCATTCAAGGTCTTTTGCCAAATAAGACACGCAGTGACTTGGCGGGGCATGGCATGCGTACTGAATGCGTGACCCGGGCACACCATACATGCAGTCCATTCCTCCCAGCGCGAGCTCTTGTTTTGGAACCGCAACGATCAATCACCGCGTTTGGCGTGTACTCGCCCACGTGTAAATGTGACTTTTCCTTCTATTTTTGTTCGTGCCTTTACTTTCAGAAACTAACTTCTTCAAGCGATCGCGCTCGACATTTTAGAAGATAAAAGAACAGCCGCTGGAGATTCTCCGCCTGGTTCTTGTAAAGTGTTCAGTTTTGTTATGTAGGACATCTTCCCAGCTTCTCTAGTCATGGGGAAAGGCGATCACTGCTGCGTTCCGCAGTGCAACAGCGACCGACGTTCGGACAAAAATACTTTGTTCCACGTCTTCCCTGGTAGCAAAGAAACAAAAACTGGAGAAGCTAGAAGCGTGAGCAGGGACGAGTTGGACACAAGGAAGTCTTGGATTGCCGCCATCCGTCGAGATGAGAGGGACGGTGTGTTTACCATCATGTCGTACAGTACAGTGGTGTGTTCTAACCACTTCACGGACGAAGACTATGTCCAAGGGACAAAGAAGTCGGGCGCAAGGCTGAAATCTACTGCTGTTCCAAGCCTATTTGCATGGAAGAAGCCCACGAAGAGAAAGTCTCGCGAGCGTGGTGCTTCTCCTCCTCCTAAAGTAGCAAAGGAGCCCAAGTCAGACGCTGCAAAGCTGAAAGCCACGACGAAGGAAAATGCCAAGCAAAAAGACGAACTTGAAGAAGCACTGGCTGCTATCGACGATATCCAAGTCGACTTCAGCCTGAAGCTATTTTCTCTAGCTCGGTTTGAAGACTCTGACTCCGATATGCAGTACTACACTGGGTTTCCTTCACTTGCTGCATTTGATGCATGTGAACAATTTCTTCACCTGGATGATAAGAGCGTCATTTCCTTTCGCAGCAAACCCTTGGATGCCCACTCACGGAAAAGGAAACCCGGTGCTGGACGGAAGAGCAAGTTGGCTTGGAGAGAGAAGTTTTTCCTTACCATGGTTCGTCTTCGCCGCGGCACAGACATCCGAATGCTGGCTGATCTGTACTTGATAGATACTGGGACTGTGAGTCGTATCATCGCAACAATGGTCAACTACATGTACCTGCGACTGGGAATGATTCCAATCTGGCCGCGTCCTTCCCAAGTGTCAGAACGATTGCCCGATGTGTTCAAGGACCTGTATCCGACAACATTCTTGATCATTGATGCCACAGAGCTAAAATGCGAAGTTACGTCCAGTCTGCCTGCACAGTCCCAACTGTACAGCTCGTACAAGACACATACCACCTTGAAGGGCCTCATCGGTATGACCCCAGATGGTGCTGTGGCGTTCATCTCCGAGTTGTTCACTGGATCTATCAGTGACCGCGAGCTAACGATCAGAAGCCACTTCCTAGATCTTCTCCCAGCAGCCGGCTATGGGACATCGATTATGGCAGATAAAGGATTCGACATCCAGGATCTTTTAGTGCCGTATGGCGTCAAGTTGAACATTCCCCCGTTCAAGCGATCAGGACACCAGATGGCCCTAGAAGACGTTCAGAAAACACAACAAATCGCCAAGTTACGAATTCATGTTGAGCGTCTGATGGAGCGGATCAAGGAGTTCAACATCTTTTCCAAGATTGTTCCAACAACTCTTTTCCCCATCATCAATCAGATATGGACAGTCTGTTGCCTTCTCACATTGTTCCAGGCTCCTTTACTTGCTGATGCAAATTAAGTTATCCATGCCAACTGTTGCTAGCATTGCATGGCGAATTAATCTTCAGCAACACGAATTTCGTCATGCCTGAACAGTCATGCACAATCATATTACTGAGCAGATAATGACTTCCTCTGTACAAAATTTGATACGATATAATTTTGATTGCAATATTTACATAAGTTCAATGAATAAAGTTAGTCTTGCCGGTATTGTTATTACGGTCACAACGGACCTACAACGGCGAATATATCATACATGTATTGTACAACCATACGCATGAAGTTGAAATGATTCGAATTTTATCTTGCAGGTCCCTTTCAGTTTGAGGCCTAATTACATGCTATTGCATTTGATCTGTATTTTACGATTTCAACCCATTACAAGATTACCATGTATAACTGGGAAGAAAAGAATGAAATGTAATAATAATGATTCAAGTGCACAAACAGCTGCCAGGCAATGTTCTCAATCATCCTGGAAAACCTGGCCGGCAGAGATTTCCGTGGCCTTTTTCAGATGGGATGAGCAGAACTGTAGCAGGCGTGGAAGTAGATCCTTCTTCCAAAATTCATCGTCGAACAAGATGCGTTCCACGGAAAGTCGACGAGGCCCAGTCCAGATGACAAAGTCACACCAAGATAAGCCAGACACACCAAGTTGCCCTTGAACTTGGTAGTAGTACGCGTGACTAGCACGGAGTCGGGGTTGACCATTGACAAGCTCACAGCAGAAGTCTGGCAATGAACAGGCCTCAGCAGGGGTTAAGTCATCGCCATAAGCGGTGTGCGGACACTTTATCTCCAGCAAACCATTTGGATCGGCTGGACAGGACCCATCATAGACTTGGCCGTCAGGACTAGCACCAATGTACTGGTAAACAGGGTGGATGACCAGACCACATTGCCGCACCTCATAGTCCGCGTTGCACATTGTTTGCTTGCTTGCCAAATAATCCCTTCTGGCCAAATCCTCACAGGCTCTTCCATGAGAAACCGCTCCAACTCGAGACAAATCCTTGTCCTGAAAGAGGCTCGTCACGAATGCATCTGTCACCTCCTTCCGGTGAGTTACGAGGTGGAAGCGTGAAGAAGTCAGGGTGATTCTCCTCAGTCTTTTCCACAATTCACTGCTACCCTGACTACGAGTGAGCCGCTCGATGGCTATGGTTTTGCTATGGAGTAGCGGTCGTGCAAACTCATCACCTTCCCTAGCAGACTTCGGCAGTGGTAAATCACAGAAGTGCTGGCTGGTAGAACACTCAGCGCCAGCAGGTTGTTGGCTGGCAGGTGATTCTGAGGTGGTGTTTCGATCATCACTTGCTGTTTGCGAGCTGCACGCTGCCAGCTGCGGTTGGTCCGCTATCGCCACAAATGGTCGCTTTCTAGCTGGAGGCACATCAACTTTATCCCCCTCGAGCTGGTGGTAACACAGCACTGAGCCGAATGGGACAGCGCCCACCTTGGACTGACACTGGTGCACCTCCTCTCCACGCGACAGCAAAGTTGCAATGGGGTACCTGCGGCCGGTTGCGGTGATCTCATCCAGCAGGCGATCAAGTTCCTCACACTTAATCTCTTTGGTTGAAGGACCTCTCGCCTCATAGAGTGAGGATGCTCGCCGGACACTCTGAATGTCATCCATATTCTTCGACGGATCCGCTTTTTCAATTACAAGTGAAGAAACTGGCTGTGCGACAACTTGACGAGGCCGAGGACCCCAAGCCTGCTTCTCAGTTGTGCAAGTCTGCTCTGCTGGTACATCCTGCTGCTTCTTCGCACAGTGCTCGATGCTTAGGAGCAGTGCGACGAGATGATGGCACGAGCCAGCAACTCCAGCAGTGCAAGAGCAGTGTGCATAAGCGATAGACATCAGGTAAGTTGTAGCAGCTGCTTCAACTAAACACTCAAGTGCATAACTTTCTTTCTTGGACTGGGACGCCCAGCACTTGGCTTTGATGAAGTATCTGGTCGGGGTCTCAGTAGACATTGCAATCTTGCAACAGCTCACAGAATGTATGTAACTCCAGAAGAAGAAGTTGAATCCGCGGGTGAAGGGCTTTTTCACGGTAGCATGCTTGCCGCAGGCTCGGAGGTGATCGAAAATCACACCAAGCGATAGGTCATTTGGCAAAGCAGAGCTTGATGTGTCCCACCCTGTGTCAGGAAAACTAGGACGAGATATAGCTGCTACAGTGGACGAGGTGCTTATTGCATCACTATGTGCTTCCACGAGCTCAGCGTCAACAATGCTCTGAATGGCAGCACTCTTCCGTTTTCCTTGCCGACGCCTGCCGCCAGATGTATCTGGAGTGCACAGTTTTGGATCGTTGTGGTAGAACCTGGCCCTGAACAGATGGAGGAAGTTGGAAAGCAAAAACATGTACCGATAAAATTTTCTTTTCCTTTTGTGAAAAGTTATTTGAAGACTGCATCCCGAAGTGGTACTTACCGTTCGAGCAACTCATCTCGTTTCCCGGACACTCGGGCTCCTCTAGCTCGCAGGTACGTCTTCAATTGGTTGACCGTCCATTTTTCAAACGACTCGTTGTCCGGAGGCATCACAAACCGAACATTGGGATCTTCAATTTCATTTTCAGCCACAGGACTAGTTGCAACGTTCCCTTCATCGCAACGTATCGCGGCAAGAGAAGAAGGGCTCGGCTCATGGCCCGCTTCGTCAGCCATGTTACATGATGTATCAAACTCACTGCAAAGGCCCAGCGAGAAGTAAATCACAACGAGATACTTTCTAAACAAACAGCGGACAGCGTTGAAAAGCGAGAATAAAACAGAAACCCTTCGCTGTCATTTTTTTCGATCCAGGAGAGCCACATTTTTCTGGCCAAGTGGGCGAGTACACGCCAAACGCGGTGATTGATCGTTGCGGTTCCAAAACAAGAGCTCGCGCTGGGAGGAATGCACTGCATGTATGGCGTGCCTGGGTCACGCATTCAGTACGCATGCCATGCCCCGCCAAGTCACTGCGTGTCTTATTTGGCAAAAGACCTATTTTGTCAGTATTTTTCGCCACTCGATCGAGACGTACATCACGTGATCACAGAGGTACATGTACATGACTGTACGTGCACGAGTCGTATTTCGTTTACATTAAAAATTGTGCGATTTTTGCACAGAATTCTCAGTGTAGTACTACAATCACGTACTAATATACTAGCAGGTCTCATATTAATTTTTTGTTGTGAGATCTACCGTCACACTCACAGTGTGTGTAACCTGTCGGCGCGGCGGGCAGTGCACTTGCAGGTGTTGTATTCACATACTCCGCGTATAAGGCTTGGGCGGATAATGCCGCTGGAAATAATTATGTACCAGAAAAGTACAGTCTCTGGCCTGAGAAATCCGACCAGCGCACGAATAATTGCGCCGTGGGCAACGAACACCACACATAACACTCTGCTAACTTGTTACTTGAGCACGGCGTTGCTTTAGCCTTAAAGTCATGAGGTCGGATTGCTCTGGCCAGAACTGTGCACTAACATCATGTCCAGTACCAGATTCTGCCGGGTGTTTTGAAAGCATTTTCCGCAAGGCCCGCGCCAAGGTCTTCAACTTGCAGTGCAATGAACACAAGAGGAAACACCTAAGCCATGGTTGATGAACTCTTGCACACACCAAACGAGGTTCAGAGGGCTTGGATCAGCCAGATCAAGCCTGACCGTGTGTACCGACCCGTACATTTTCTTCGCAATCCGAGGCTATCGTCTACAGATGATACACATAAAATATCAAATCACACGCCGAGTCCTGGAGGCGTCCAGGGCAGCATAGTCGTAACTCAGGAGGGCTGGCTGTGGCGTAGCAATTTCAAGACATACAGTGTCAGTATGCTACCATAGCGGGCATTGAAATCCGCTGCGAAGTCAAGCGGCCACGGGGCGCTGGCCGTGCAGCCGTGACCGGTGCTGGTCCATGTGTTTAAAGTGTCACACAGTGCATGTACACGTATAAGCAAATAAGACCAGGGTGCCGGCCCCGCGGCCCGGTCTTCCACTGGATTTCTATGTTCATAACAGTAGTAATGTAAAAAGTTGAAAACAATGATTTGTAGTATTATCAGCATACATTAAAACAATACTGACGTCAACCATGTTTCAAAATGAGCCAGGAGTCAGCACACATGTTTGAGATCACAACAGATGCGGCAGTCAGCAAGCAATGTACATAATTATGAGAAGAACAGAAACTGTGACAAGGTCGTAAGCGGCTACGTTGAGAAATACAATAGTCAGTAGTTATTCTATTTGACTCTGCTTTGCAGGGCACTGAGGCAAAGCTTCACTTGGTGCAAGTACCACCTGTAGCTTCAGTCAAAAGTCACATCATCTACAATACACCAGAATAACCGACCGTGAAAGTCATCGGTGGGAGCAATTCCGGGCAAGATGAAGTGTAAACAAATTGTCTTGCATCAAGAACTACATAATAATAGTAATAATAGTTACAGTTCGCATGTCACTCATGGAAGGATCCATGGGCTTAACGCATCTGTCAACGAAATCCAGGCAGAAGAGCCGACAAAAGGCATCTCATTATTGTTAGAACATATCGCAGTAAGAACAACTACGCAAGCGCAGCACACCACAAAGAACTACATGCATGTGTAAAAATTGTTTGGCACTGCCTTGGCCGTTCCAACAAGCAAGGTACACCTCAATTCAGGGTAGAAAGTGACTGTACAGTAGTGTGAATATCAAAACTGAATACTTGAGTACTTGCTTCTCCCACTCAAGTTCAAGATCGACCGGTCCTGCGCGTTGGTGTGCTTGCTGATGATGTGACGTCCGCCCAGTAAACTCCACTTCCAAAAGAAAGGAAGGTGTCTGAGGAAACAGAAAACAGTAACACAGAAAGACTGGAATCAGAAGAAAAATAAGAGGTCTTGTTGGTGTTATGAACTGCTATGTAATTGTTAGGTGCCTTATGACTCTTGTTTCACAATGTATGTTGCTATGCATGCTGTGTACACGCTCACCCATGCGCGCTCACCCATGCGCGCGCGCCTCCGGTTTATGTGTACACCTCTCTCATGTCGTGCATGTGTCTAGCCATGTACAGTTCACTTCTTGCTTTAGGCCCGACTAGGGCTAGTCGCTGTCTGGTCGCAGTGCCCCTGCCTAGCTGCGCTGCATATGTCATGTCGCCGGAAGGGCGCGACTGGCCCGCGGTCCGATTGACCAACTGTGTCGCACGAATGGTTTGGTTTGGTTTAGCTTTACTGCTACATGATAGATAGGCTCTGCATTCATGTTGCAAGACAATGGGACTAGTGATGCGTACCTTCCATTGTTTTTTGCCGCCTTTCAGTTTTCTTAGTTTGTCAGCTTACGCTGTAGCTGGACTTCTTTCTTATATTGCACGCCCGTCTTTCTGTAGTTCAGTCGATCTTTAGTGCAGTGTGCTTCAGTCTGGTTCTATGTCTCTCCCAACTCTCTTGTAAATATAACTCATTCCCTAATCCGAAGTGCTGCGTTAGTGCTGGCTGGTCGAACGTGGGTTCCACTACAACTGGTGCCGAAACCCGGGACGTGTGTGTTGTATTGACGAGTGCGAACCCTGCCACGCCAGCGAGATGTCGCTCAAATTTGACAACTTTCTCCAGCCGTTCCGTGGGAACGGGGACGATTTCGGACGGTTTTGGGATAAGTTTCTGGTGATCTCCAACATACAAGGTTGGGACACCGACGGCAAGAAGGTGAAGAATTTTCCGTTGTTCCTGACGGATGACGCGTTTCTTGTACTTTCGCGGATGCCGGCAAGCGATCAGAAAGACAAAGATAAAGTCTTGGCGAAAATGGGACTGTCGTTCACTCTGACGAAGGCGCAGGCATACGCCAGGTTCACCTCACGGACGATGCACATGGACGAGTCCCCCGACGCCTACGTTGCCGATTTACAGCGGCTGAGTACTATGGCGGGGCAGAAGGCTGATGACGACAAGGACCCGATGCTCATACAGCAGCTGATCAAGGGACTGCTGGTAGACTTTGCCCGAGAGCTGAGACTTACAATGGCGGGCAAAGACTTGAGTGTGACGGGTTGCCTGGACGTGGTACCGGCGTTGAAGGCTGCGACCTCGGACCACTTGACACGAGTACGTGGCGGCTGCCACAACGGAGGAGCAGGCGTGTTTCAACTGTGGCGGAGTTGGCCACATGGCGCGGCAGTGCCCGAAAGCGAAGAAATCTGGTTGCAAGAGTGGTGCAGGTAAAGGAACTCATGGCGAGCGTACTGGCCCTCGAACCTGTTACTTCTGTGACAAGCCAGGTCACATGAAGAGTGACTGTCCAGAGCGTAAAGCCTGGCAAGAACGGAAATCGTCCGGAGCAGCAACGGCAGCAGACAGTGGCTCCCTGGCGAGGGGTGCGTGTTTGTGCACTGTGGCCGAGGCTACCAGAGCTTCAATGCCCAGAATCTATGTAGACGTGCGAGGCGTGGTAGGCAGCGAATGGACACGTGCCAGAGCAGGAGTGGACACTTGTGCAAGTTACACCATGGTTACGGTGGAGTTCCTGACAATTCACAAGATTCCGTTCACTGCTCAGCCACGTGTGCCTGTTGTATCCGTGGATAGCAGCAAGGTGAAGATCAGAGGAGCAGTTGATCTGGAACTGCAGCGCCAAGGAGATGGTGAACCGGTTAGTCTGCCAAGAGTGCGTGTGAATGCATGCGTTGTCGACTCATTGACGGCTGCGGCAGCAGACCTCCTCCTCGGTGCTGACGTTATAGCTGGTGTTGGTGGCGTTCGACTCAGTTATGGCCAGGACGGCCAGGTCAATGGCGTGCACTTTGGTCCTCAGCCTGGAGATACCGGTGCAGCCGCTACTGCTGCAGCTGACGTTGAGAGCACACTCCGTCATGTGGACGTGACAGAGGACGATCGTGATGTGACCCTGAAGGCCGAAGACGGAGAGCTCCGGTGGGACAACGACAAGCAGCATTGGACATTCCACTGGCAGTGGCGTGATGGGCAAGCTCCTACATCTCCGATCGGCTCAGGGATCGGACAGTACGCGAGGCACAACCTGTCAGACTAGCAAGAGTCGCAGTTCTGTGACGAGATGGACGCCTGGGTCGAGAATGGCTACCTGATCGAGTACGATGAGGCTACGCATGGTCCTCCGGCGGCCGTCATTCCCCTGCCCGCCAAGGACCAAGCCCACAAGGAGTCTACCCCAGTTTGTCCTTGTCTCGATTACCGTGGCTTGAATGCGGTGATCAAGTCGAACCCAGGCACTGATGCCCCAGCATGCGGTGAGAAGATCCGCAAGTGGCGACAGGTTGCAGACAGCCAGTTTGAACTTGTCGACATACGTCAGGCGTACTTGCAGGTACGAGTCGACCCATCCCTCTTGTGCTACTAAGGGCCCGGTCACACATGCACTGGGATTCGCTTCGGCGACGAGGTTCGGCGGCAGCGAGCCTGGTGTCGCTCCAGCGAAACCATGTGTGTATGGTCACACATACAAACAGGGCACAACTCCTACTTTGGCGGAAAATGAGACTGTGGTGCATACGGTACGGAGAATAGACGAGGTCAATGACTATCTTGCACACATTTTTGTTTCATGGACATCATACGCATACAAATTTCTCGTAGCAAGTCCATATACAGCAGACCGTGGTGTTTTCCGCTGAAGCGAATCCGCAGAAGCGACAGTCTCGCTTCGAAAAATTTGGAGGAAGCGGATTGGAGTTTCCGCTGAAGCGGAAGTTCCGCTTTTCGCCGTTGCCATGCCATTTTTCGCTCCTGCGACCTCGCTTCAGCGTATACGCTACTTTCGAGTGCATGTGTGACCGGGCCCTAAGTCGGGGTGTGGCGTGGGAAGCTGTACGCCATGTCACGGATGGGTTTTGGTCTATCGATTGCACCAAAATTCATGGATATCATTGTTCGGTGGGTGATGCGACGATGGTCTGATGTGGACAACTATGTTGATGACGTCCTCACGCCAGCGGAGAAGCGCAAGGCCGTCGCTGCAGAGCTAGCACGGTATGGCTTGCCGACAACGCCACCAGAGCATCTACCCGATGCGCGAGTGCTTGGCCTGAAGCTATCGACGACTGCTGATGGCACCATCATGTGGGCTCGCCGCGATGGAGTGGACCTCAGCTTCCGTCAACTACTGACGAAGCGTGGTGTATTCCAATGGACGGGCCGGCTCACAAGCCACTATCCAGTGTGCGCATGGCTTCGCCCAGCCTGCTCAATGTTGAAGCGGCTAGCAAGTGCAGTGAACAGATGGGACGCGCCGGTTCCACCTAGCGTTCTTCAGTGTGCTGACGAAGTTGTTGAGCAGCTGTCCGCGCAAGACCCCGTCCGTGGTGTGCGGCATGCATCAGCCGAGTCTGATGGAGATTGGGCTGTGTTCTGCGATGCCTCGGATCTGGCAGTCGGTGTGGTCCTCCAGCTGAACGGCCAAGTCATTGAAGACGGTACATGGCTGCGGGACACAGCTGATAAGAAGCACATCAATGTGGCAGAGCTAGATGCTGCGGTGCGTGGACTGTCGCTTGCAGCGCAATGGCACCTGCAGACGGTACGGCTCGTCACCGACTCAAAGACAGTGTGCGGCTGGCTGAAGCAGGTCCTCGACAATGTGCGCCGAGTGAAAGTCGGTGGGCTGCACAAGATACTGGTTGAGCGGCGACTGGAAGTGATTGCTGACCTCGTCCAATCGGTCGGCCTCAAGGTCCGAGTGGAGTGGGTGCCGACTGACCAGAACCCGGCCGATGAGCTCACCCGTGTCCCGAGGCGGTGGCCCAAGGGTACAGACGAGCCGAGTGATGTTTGTTCTGTTTCTGTGGCAACGGACAAGCATGCTATCGGGCCCGTTATTCTCAGTGAGATAAAGGATGCGCGGCAAGCTGATACCGAGATATCACAGCTGCTGGATGAGCTGAAGTCGGGAACCCCCCTGTCGTTGAAGCTGGACAGACCGGTCCGTGATCAGCTGTTATATTGCACGCCCGTCTTTCTGTAGTTCAGTCGACCTTTAGTGCAGTGTGCTTCAGTCTGGTTCTATGTCTCTCGCAACTCTCTTGTAAATATAACTCATTCCCTAATCCGAAGTGCTGCGTTAGTGCTGGGTGGTCGAACGTGGGTTCCACTACAACTGGTGTCCTAAAACATTACCCTAGCTAGAACAAGAAACTGCTCGGGATACAGCACTGGAATTTAACAGCAGACCCGAATTGCATGATTCGAATACGGGAAATTGCCAGTGCACATTCCAAGTGATGTGTGTCATCAGGGATCGTAGAACAGAACATCTTCTTTGCCGGAGTGCTTGAAGCCCAAAACGTGAGTACTAACTCGTCCAGTCCCACTCCCATCACCTTTAAGAGCCCATCTACTGAGACAGGCTGAGCACGGGTCACACATACAGTACATTCACAAAATAATTGATCTCTGGCCTTTTGTTACATTCAATTTAGGCCGTATTTGGCTCAGAAACTCAATTTCCATTGGCCTGGAAATGGGATTTGGACCAGCATGTCTGCAAGATAAGCAATGCATTTATTACGTAGCAGGAAGATCGAGCTCCGACGTTAGGGGCAGAAATTTTCTTCACCAATTACCGCCGATGTCACATCTTAGTTCGTACTGTTGTCACTCGTGCGAGAATGCGACTAGATGGTTGCAGGTGACAGCGTGGTGAATGGCAAAATGGCCATCAACATCCAAATGGCCGTCAACGTCTCAAGGGTCCACAACGCTTTAATCGTCATCACGTGATGCACCATGCCTGGCGCATGTCCAGTACCGTACCGACAGAGAAAGCTAGCCAGAAATTTAAATAGGGCTTTCAACGGCAGAACGGTAACGTGAAGTAACTTGGCATAATGTGTATGTATGTGAAGTGTATCGAGGGAATGCATGCAGGGCGACAGGTGCGGTTCAAATCCCAACCTGGAAAACGAGAGGGCTTAACCCTTTACCGGTCTACCATAAGCGAACCGATACTATAGTATCGGTACGTTTGGCCCTCATGTTTTTGGGGTCTTGTTGCTAGGAGACAGCTAAAATGGCGCTCTACGCGTAGCTGAGGTCCAAGGCTTTCTGACGATGTACAAAACAACCATGCTTTCCATACAAATTTTTGCCGTATCGATCGACTGAAGTTTGTTGAAATTGGAAAAGACGACCATCCGCCATGCGCGCATTTCGAGAATGCGAGTGCATCTCTTGGGGCCGTGTTTGACAAGCGTTCTGGGAGCAGTAACATCACCAGTCCAGGCTGGATCTCCCGGGAGGTTTTGCAGTGTGGTGTGTTGAGAAAAAGAGCTCCGTTGAGTCCTGCTAGTTCAAAAATATATCGTCCACGAGTGAAGAAACAAAATTCTCCACACAGAGAGGAAGCCTTCTTGCTGCCGACACGGCGACAGCGACTGTCACAGGGACTCGTCAGGTGCGATCAGCTGATTCGCCTGGCCGTGAGAATCACGGCATGCGTAAGCTCGCGCCTGAGTACTCATCTGAGCGAGAGTGAATCTGACGCGAGCAGCGCTGAGATGAACAAACCGAAACTGCGATATCGTGGAATGGGAATTGCTGCTGCTGGCGTATCGCCGATGGCGAGGTGTTGGTGTTCAATGGCGGTATTGTAGAGAGCCTACATTTCTTGTAAAGACGTAGCCCTTACCTGATTGTTTATCATACGACTTCAGCTCCATCATGAGCTTGGTATGCCCTTCGTGCTGTGATATTCGTGTATTTCATTCGCAATTGTATTTTCTCTCAACTTCAGCCCTCACCATCGTCTACACGAATTTCAAAAGCGTCGACCTCCATTTTGAAAACATGGTGGCTGGCCGCGCTACCCGTAGGCGCACGTGCCCCCCGCGTGTCTTATCGCGAGCTTCGAGCTAAAGTAGTAAAGATCATGTCGCCCACTCATTTCCCTATGTTTCCCCATTTCTTCGAACTCGCTCAGCTTTTGCTTCAGCGTTTGCTTCGCTTGTGCTTCAGCTCCACGCTGTAGTCTGAGTTTAGTTCTCTTGTCTTCTTCCAGCAGAATACTGCAAACTCTACAGCGCGTCGAGCTTCTCCTAGAAGAGTTTCCTTTGCGTCGAGATAGAGTGTCGATCGTTTCAGTCCTATCTTGCCGTCGTCTCATGAGCGCCCGAAAGCAACAGTATCTATTTTCTTGGCGTTCCATTTTCTGGCGAACTCATTCACCTACTACTTCTTCCTTTATGAAAGCTTCAGGTGGCTGAGTTCCCCCACTAGCGACAATCATGCCTTGGAAAGGAACAGGATATTCCTAAGGTACACTGTATGTACAGCACTGCAAAAAGCTACTGCATGCACTGCGCGTAGTTGTTTGTTTTGTCGAGAAAGAATCCCTTTCGCACTCGCCCGGGCCGCGAGGGCGCAGCACGGAAACGGGTCTATTGAATTCATTTCTTGGTCGATTTTGACAACCAATACGTCGTTGTTTTTCTTTTTTCACTGGCTATCCTTTCTCCGCTTCCGAATTGCGATGCCGTCCACCTGGAAAGCCTTGAAGTGAAACGAGTGGAGGTCGATTTTGGAGGTAATTTTCGGCCAAACGGCAATCAAATCGAAAAATTCGAAGCGGACGATCTGTTGGTATCTATCGAAAGAAGACGTTGGTCCATAAAAAATCTTTGGAAACTACACCGTATGAACCAAGGAATTACGGTAAGTTTGAGAATTTTGGTACATTAGCTGTACGCTGATTGGTCGATTAGCGCGACCGTTGACAAACGGGCCAGTGACGCTTTGTACAGCGTTGGTGAGGGCTGAACTTGAAGGGCCACCATGGGCCCTAACCTTGCCTGGACCTAGTCATATTTGAATTTTCTGGACGCGTTCAGGCATAGAGATTTTGAAAATATATGGTTTACCCATACCTACATCACATGGTTCTTGAGTTATTGCTGGTTGTGTGTACATGTATTGGCGTGACCACCCCTCACATACATTGAGTTAGACCGGCAAAGGGTTAAACCCCAGGAGCCCTCGCCATGCTTTTTACTTACCTACATGTAAGGCATCAAATTGTGTTGTTGTGCGAACTGCTAGAAACATCTTTGCAATGCAAAAACCTGTGCCCGATAATCGTTTTGCAAAGACGTTTCTATCAGTTCGAATAACACACATGACAACCTAGGTAAAAACAAAGCATAGCGAGCGTTCCTAGCCTTTCAAGCCCTCTCGTTGACCCTAACCAGCCAGGAATAACAAACAGTTTCTTACCAAAGTACGCTGCAAGATGTGACTGCCAGTGACCATCACTGCTTGGGTGCTAGTAGATGTTTGAATACTGGAATGTGATCGGGATAATTGATCATAAGATCAGGAACAAATCGGCTGCTTTTCTGGGTCTTTGCTGCCCCGTGTTCAAGCATCATCTGTGCAGAAAAAAGGGTGTGCGCACGCAAAGC